>NW_006800062.1:834244-868247 GCF_000485575.1 Poecilia formosa | reverse complement strand
TGTGTGTGTGTGTGTGTGTGTGTGCATGGTTGTTTCATTTTAGGGGTCTTATACATTGTTTGCATTCGTCTGATTGTCAGGAGCTCACTGCAGGATTTCTGTGTGTGATCAGGGGAATGCATCACTACATTTTCTCTGACATTTCAAAAGCAGCCTTTCATCCCACTCACAAGGCCCTGCATGTAGAGCACATTAGTCAACTCTCCGAAACAATCCTCTCTTTTAGTTTCAGCCCTTTTGTCAAAGGTTTTCCAGGGAAAATGTTGAACTCTGGGACCAGAGATGTCGTCACGTGCGCTGAGGAAAGGCTTCCTTCCTGAAGCAGGAAGGGAGACGGAGCTGTTGTCTTTTGGCTCATGATATTCATGACACCCAAACATGTTTGTATCTCTGGACCAGCTGCCACTCATGATTCAAAAGGTTGATTCCACATCACCTGACAAAAAGCTTTGGCTTTACGTCGCAGCTGACCCTGAACAGTGTTGGGTTTGACTCTTCACTTTCTCTAACGGCTCTGCGTCTTCGCCTCTTCGTCTTTTATTCTGACCATTTCCATCCTACATATGTGAAGCTTTGTCTCCTCTGTTTTGTAGGATTTTTTTAATAGACCTATTACACTCATTGTTAACGTAACACATCACTTTTCTGTTATTTTCAATAGGATAAGATTTAAAAGTAATTTCACCTGCATCTCATTTATTTGATGGTTTTCATCTTTTCTTGTAACTCTTTTACTTGTCATGTTCACCAAACCAGAAAAGAAAAGAATAATATTTACTCTGTTGGCTAAAATGTTCTGATAATAGCTTTTATTTACATGCAGCCAATGTGTTTCTTGAGTATTGGTATGTTGGGGTAAACCACCAGGACTTATGTTTAGTGTCTTGAAACTCATTCTTAATTCTTGGTATGTATGAGTAATGTCTCCATACCATGATGCCTGAGCTGTCATGCCTCAGTTTATTATACAATCATACAAAACATCTGAAGCCCCCAGAACCCAAAGGAACAATCTTGATTTTCATCATCCACAAATTGTTGCATAATTTCCCTTAAGGGCAGGTAATGTGGCCGAGTCTTTGCATTTTCAGCAGCTTTCTATTTTCCTCCATGTCTTCATGTTTTCTCTCCATTTTACAGCATTTCAGGTCACTTCAGCTAAGCAACACATTATTTTCTGCCTTACTTCATCAGTTTCCCCTCTCCAGTCAGCCTATTAGCTGATAACGATGTCCAAATGAACCCATTTTATTCATATTTTTAGAGTGGAAATAACTTTAACCAGCATGAAGAAGAGTTGCTGGTTTCTTCCTTTAATAAAGGCCACCTGTTAGACCCCTGTTGTTTCACAGAATGAATGGCCTCACTGATTAAACTCCAAACTGCTATTATTTTCAAAATACCATTTTCAATTAATGATTCAATTAGCGAGAATCAGCAGTATGCAGGTCATGACTATTGGGCCTGCTGGCTTTAAATTACACTATTACACCTATTTACAACTTATCTGCCACATAAAAATAACATTTTTAACAACATATAACAGCTATTTTTCATTTTTTCTTTCTTTTCTTTCTTCCTCTATCCGTTGTAAGAAGTTTATAGGTCTGAAGTGGGTTTGATATTTTTGGCTATCCAAAAAAAACAAAAAAAAAACAAATAAGCTAATAAATTAACATTGTTCAATTTTTTGATAGAACAAGCTAAATTTTCCAATAATATTAATAGTAGAAATAAAAATGTTGCAAAGGAAAAACCTGACACAACGTTCACTCTGATCGTTAAACATGGAGGAAAAAAGCCGAGGTGAATAATTTGACTTTTTCTCCGTGATGTTTTAATAATGTTGTGTGTTCTGTGATTAATAGTTTATATGAAAACCTGAGTTTCCATTACATCTGTGCACAAAACGTTTTGATGTTGTGTTGATGTGGAAAAAGAAAACAATTTGCAATTGTGAATTTTCCATTAAATAATAAACATAATTAAAATCACAAGTGAATAAGTTTTTCCTGCGATGAGTCACAAAAACCTGATCCTCCAACAACTTCCTGCATCTTTTGCAGCAGCAACATCTGGTTGTTGATCACATGTGATGTGAATAAATGTTTCCATGGCAGTTTTGCGAAATAAACTTATTTTGATGCAACCGACAAACCATCTCATTCTAGCACAAACGTTTCTTTTTTTTTAAAAAAAGTGTTTGTTTTTTTCTAAATTAAGCAAATTTATTTTCGTAATTCAAAGTTGCACAGTCAATGGAAATGCAGTTACTGTTTCTTAGGTGTAGAACCCTGATTTTATATTAATTGAAAAATGTGTTAAAATCAAATCTCTTTCTTTTTGGTGGATTTGGTGTTTAGTTTTCTAACTATTTTTTATTGTTGATTCATGATACAATGTAAGGAAAAAAATCTATTCACATACCTTTACATTTTTGGGACTGCAAAACTAGCAATGAGGATATCAAGAAAAAGCAATTAATGGACATCAAAAGGATGATGCTCGTGTTTTTATTTCAGACTGGTAGTTGCCCAAGTTTGTGGAATTTGAGTTTTTTAAGTTGACAAAGAACCTGGATGTCTTTGTAAATAAGGTATTGTTTTAGTTTTCGCCTCTTGATTTTCTCTATATTTTTTCTATTTGAAGTGTGTAACAAAGACAATTTTAAGCTCCAACTCTTTCTTTTTCTTTCTTTACTTCACTCTGCTCCATGGATGCAGACTTGCTAGCTCTGCAGAGGCCGGGCCCTCTTTGATCTGTAGTCCAGAACACAGGATGAGAGTCATCCTCTGGCAACAACAAGAACATCCCATTAGCAGCTGGACAGAGACCCTCTCAGCCTCTGCTGCAGCCGTATCTGGGCCTCAGACCCACTCCATCGACTTCTGCTGCTGCTGCTGAGTCTCTCTGTTGCTTTATAGCTCAAGGTGAGCATTACTTGTTGATTTAGAAGTCTTGAAATGCTGCCTCTGGCGTTTATTTTTTAGTTAGTCATGGAGCTGTCACAGACTCGTGTTTGCGACTGAAACTCGGGTTGCCTGCCTGCCTGATGAAGGTGCTTGAGCAGAACCTGGATGTCTGACTTTGACTTGCATTGTGTCATACAGAAGTTATAAATGACACTTCATGGTGCAATGAAGACACAGAGTATTACTGATTTTGCAGTTAAACCAAACTTTCAGGTTCGTTTAAGCTCTTTGTCACAATCCCTATGTAAAATTACAAAGAGTTATAAACTGTATTTTCGTCATGCAGAGTTATTTATCTGTTTGTTTCAATTTTATTAGGGTTTAAAAGGTATCCAAACAAACCTGGCCCTACGTATAAAAAAGGTCCTCACCCCATAAAACCTTATTACTGGTTGTGCCACACTTGGCTGCAGCATCTGCCATCGAGCGTTAATGAGTAATTTACACCACCAGACAGAAATTCAGCCTCTTTTTCTATGCAGACCTTTTAAGTCAGCCTCTTTAGAGGGTTTTTAAGCCCATTTAAAATCATGTCTCTGGATTTCATTCAAATGAAAGTTTGAACTTTGACTAGGCCACTCCAAAACCTTCAATTTTATTGTTTTTATCAATTCAGAAGTGGACTATCTGGCATGCTAAGGTCTAAAAGTTTTACATCAGACCTAACAGGATACGGCAGTAATCAGTAATCTGGCAGTGGTTCCTGAAAATTATCTTTTGTTGTAAATCTCAGTTTATTCATGATGCAAAAGGGGCAATTATATAAATATATCATATTTCCCATTATCCCCAAATTCAAGTCTTTGTTTTATGACCTTGGATTGTGTGTGAGTTTTTGTATCAACCTTTCGCTTTAAGGTCTGATTTACACCATTGCACTGACAACTGAGTGTTTGGAGTGTTTATCAAAAACATGAGGTTTCTAGTTTTAGGGGGGTTTAATGGGTGAAGCAGGTGTTTTGCTCAGATACTTTCAAGTCAGTTTAAAGCTACTAAATGTGACAAGGAATCGACTTAGATATTGTCACATCCTCATGAACAGCCGTTTAATTATTTGCTACTCTGGTCCAAATTATATCTCGCCTCTAAATTCTTGATTTCTGTCTCCCCCGTTTCTTCAGGGCTCACAAAGAATGAGGCACGTCTTGTTAAAGCTGCCTTGTTATCTGAAACAGGCCAGGCATTTGTCTTGGTCTCTATTGTTTTGGCTTCATGCAGGAAATCAATGGAGCTCGTTCATCACGCGCTCGTTTAAAATGAGCATATTTGTGCGAACGCTTGTGAGGATTCTTCTTTGTGTTTTGACGCAGAGGAGCTAGATTTATCGAAACTGGAGGCAGAAGATGCTACGGTCACGGCTTCTGTTTGCTGAAGAAGCATTATTCTGTCTACTAATCCTCCCTGCGCAGGAGACGCGTACAAATCTCAGACACGTTCACACATATGCGAGTCATTATTTCATGGATATCACACAGGCTTTTGCCAACACACACTTAAAAAGAAATGCTCGCTGTGGTTTCTGTTTCCGTCACAAACAACCAGTGATGGATAGGACCTCTCCCTTTTAAACAGGGAGAAAACATAAGCCCCCGGGGAGCCTTGTGTGTGGAAGTACTTTGAAGTGTCCACATTTAATTCTTCTGTATGATAAATGAGAGCGGAGCAGCAGTTGTAGCCCGTGAGGAAAAGCTCTGCTTGCTCAACAAGGGGGTGCGGTAACAAATGTAGCGATAGCTGATAAGCTGACTGTGTCTCTTGCTCCTGCTTGTTGTTCTGCTCCCTGCAGACCCCCACAGCCAGATAACAAATCCATCCTATCAATCAAACCCATCAATGGCTGGCTGCAGATTAGAGACAGCGATTTTGGGGCTGATTGGAGGAGAAATGCTGATTATGCCTCACTCTCCCTGACTTGATTACACTTCGCCTGCGTATTGTCAGGCTCGGCTGCTGAGCTGTAATCACTGGAAGCTAAGAGCAGATGCTGTGGCTCCTGATTAGACAAGACACGATCACACGGCTAGCTGGCTAAGTCGGACTTCATGACCGCTGCTCATTCGCCGGTCATCTGAATACCGTGGCACGCCCAGAAAATAGGAGCTCTTTCCATGATGTGTCTAGTCTCAGCTCCTGTCATTGACTCTGGCTTCCCTCCTCCGGTTCTGGCCTACTTCCATCACAGTATCACAGGGTGCAAACATTGATAGTGAGCAGAGTCCTAATCTGAGCTTTATTTAGCTGCCTCACCTTTTAAAACTGGAACAGGCTCCTGACTGTCTCCTCTACATCCACTTAAGCTTCTTCAAACACAGAGCTGTTCCACCTCTCCACTTTTTCATCAGTCTGTTTACTCTGTTTTCAATCAGTAGCTATGCCTAACAAGGCATATCAAGTTTTAAAAAGTTAGTTTCAAAGCTGTTATAACAAGAATGTCAAACTCAATCACAGAAGGCCTGTGGAAATTTGAAAGCTAATTTAAGAAGCGTTTTATTGCTGTAATGCCAAAAAAAGATGAAAATAAATGATTCTGTATTTTTTTATATATAAAACTGATACTTTATCATAGTTATTTTGTCTTTGGAGAAAGGTCTATCAGAAAATATACATTTGGGTTGAATAAAAATAAATTTAAAGGGGACCTATGATGCAAAATTCACATTTTGCATGTTTTTGAACTTCCATTTGGGTTTCTTAAAAAAGTATAATATAAATATCCCCCCACATTTTTTTTATAAGTTAATGTCTTTTGGTGTCTGGAAAATGAGCCTCTCAAAAACCTTTGGAATGTAACGTTACTTAACAACTCCAGTAAAGCCCAGTCTGTCACCTAGCAACCCAAGAGGAACTACAGCACATCTGGTCAGCTGGTTTTACCATATGCTGTACAATGGCTGCTGGAAAAAACAAGTGTTTGTTGTTGACTTACCATTCAGAAGCCACTTGCTGAATTCTTGTTGGTTGTGCAGAAGGTTTTACTTCTGCTTTTCAAAGATGTACGGTTGTGTAACTACAAATTTGTTTGAAGCCATTTTCACATGCGATTGTAAACATTGATTTGAGGGGCGTGGCCAGCAGCAACTTATTTGGATTTAAAGTGACAAGAGGCCTTAAACCAGCTCATTCTAAAAGGAGTTTGTAAAGGTAGAGCTGAGCAACTAAAATCTTATCTTGATTTTGTGCAAAAAATGTGACAAAGATGTTTTATATAGCCTGATGCTAACCTGTACAAGGTTAGCATTGGGGAATCCACAAACCTAGAGAAATCCATATAAAGTTTAAATCAAGGTTTGTGTTTGTAGCATTAGAAATTACAAGAGTTCAAGGGGTATGAATACTTTTTATTCACTGTGTATTCCGAGAGCCAACTAAGAACTGCCTGAGTTGTTTAACATGCAGATGGTTAGTCAGACAAACCAAACCACTTCTGCTGTTTCTTCTTTAAAAAAAAGAAAAAAAACTTGTTTGGACTTTTTTAAAGTGTGTGGAAATTTAATTGGTCTTTTTCTTGTTTAAAGGAACGTAATTATGATGGGTTCTCAGTGGGAATGTAAAAACAGATTAAGTTTTTGTTCCTTATGTAAACAAGGAAGCTCTAGAGAAACTTGGTAATGATTCTGAGGGAGTTAGTTTGGCTAAAGAAGAAACTCGCATTAATAAATATTTAAAAAAAGAGTTTGAACCAAAGCAGATAATTTTGACTTTATTAGCATCTGTTGCTAAATTGTCACATGCCATGTAGACCTCTGCTATTGAAGTTGAAAGCTTCATTTTAATTAGCTTTCTCTGTATCCTAAAATTCCTCACCATGTGTGATTAATAACATGTATTGGATTTTTTCATTGTACTAATTGAAGCCAAACTTCAATAGAAACACTGTCTACTGGGTCACTCTTTCAATTTTTCTTTCTAATGCGAGTCCCTCTAATAACAACCTACTGCATTTAATCTTCAGCACAACATTTCAGACTGCTGGCCCGGCCGTATATCTAAATAAACTTCTTTTCATCTCTGCGTGTCTGTGCGGTCGGATATTTCAATGTGTGTCTGTTCGCATAAAATTCATAACTCCCTCTGTCCCGTTTTTGAACTATCTTTGAAGCCGCAAAATTGTTTCATCCTGCATGTGTTAGGTATCATTTCAATTGACACTGTGCTCTCTGCTACCAGTGCTTTGAATTGAGCATACTTGCATGCTTGTTAGATTGAAACAGCTGTCAGGGGAGATAGCAAGACCGACTCACTCCTCTTCCCTTCACTTATCATTTGCCTATTTTGGTCTTGCTCATCTTATTATGACCTCCAAGAAAGTCAAAATATTCTCCTTTTTTTTATATTTTTACCTGTTTTTTTTGTCTCTGAATGGTATCGCAGTGAGCAAACGCAGCATGGTGACAGATTTTTGGACATTTTGTCCCTACAGGTGTGCTGTACACCTGTAGCACAGTTGGAAGCAAGGCGGGAATAGTACAAAGGAATTATCAGGATGTCTTGTGCACAGTGTGCTTATGGCAGTTTTTGAAATTTGAAGTAACTGCAGCAGGAACCTGTTGGAAAAGAAAATTGAAATCTGTGTGAAGTTTAACATTTTCACAAAACAACAAATCACATCTCGATTCGGCTGCACAGACGTTAAATTTAGTGGGGACGCCACTTAAACATCAGTCATGGAGTATCTTCTGTAGTCAGTGTTGCAATTCTTTATTTGAATATCTGCCAATACAGACTACTGTCCACTTGGACCATTTGGTTTTTGGTCCATTTTATTTGTCATCATTTTTAGCACCAATTTACAAACTTTACAAATGTATCTCTTCTACTATCACAGCAGTTTATTACATACACTTGTAACTCACACATTGTGATCCATTTTGCGAAATCGGGGTGTAAAAAGTGTTTGGAGAATTAAATACCTGAAAGAAATGCACAGCCCTGATTAAATCCCACTTCTCTGTGATGTAAAAATGTAGATGATACCAAAGGATTTGAACATTTTTAACCACTTTTTAATGGGATGTTTAACCTTTAAAATTCAAATTAAAGACTTGCTAATCAGCTGCAACTGTGCACACTGCTCTTTGTTCTGGCAGATTTAGCTCTGGAGCTTCAAAAACACCAACCACATGCTTAAAAATCTGAGAACACAGCTAACTGATACGAACAAATCTTAATCATTTCATTCAACTTCACAAAAAGGTTGACAGCATGAAACTGCCATCACGACGTTTAACCGTAAGGACGATGTCCTTTGGGTGAAGCCCAGTGTTTCTGTGCCAGACCTGCATTTAGTTGCAGCCCAAAACTGAAGGCTTGATTTCATCAGACCAAAAACACATGTTTGGGGATGTTTGTAGAAGAAAAGGAGTCTGTCTGTTAACCCCACTAAGTCACATGCAGTCAGTACTACCCAAAAGCTCCCAAAGCTCCTTCAGTGTTACTGTCTGCCTCTGAGTCTCAACTCTTCATCAATGATGCAGACATGTTCAGTTTTAGTAATACTGTTGCTCCTGTTTTTCTCAAATTGGGAAAAAAAAACAATATTTCCAAAAGCATTTGCTTTAGCTAAAAGATCCAAATGAGAAAAAAATTGAGAAAATCTCATAAGAGAACATAACTTTTAGTTTCCCTAAAAGCCAGGTAAGAAAACTAAATGCTGAAAATAAGTTATTATATTAATTTAAGTGTGTGCACTTTCCTGCAGCCCTCAGTCGGTAAAAGATTTGATTCTTTAGTTGAATTGTACATTATTGTTATGTTAAAGGCAGAAAGGTTCTGGACATTTTTTTATTTATTTAAAAAAAACCCTGCTAGTTAGCAGAGGTGTGTAAATCCACAGTGTCTTCAAACATGTTCTCCATTTTTAGTGTGATACTGCAGTGATGTTATCCACCCACAAGCAAACAGCCAGCTTTAGTTTCATATGACTGAAAAGGTCACTTTGTTGCTTCAAATCACATTTGATCGCGCCCATAGCATTTACCAAAGGAGCAGCCTAAAAAAACCTAAACAAATACAAACTCCCTCTTATTTCTCTCTCTCTCTCTTCCTGTTGCTCTCATCCTGGATCTTCACCTTCCACACAACCTTCTTGTGATTTTTGTCCTCACCATTTGTAACAGTAAATGACTCACACCTTTCTGGCAACCTGGCCCTGTGGGCTAAATTCGAAGCCTCATGTTTGTGTTTGCACAAACACACTTTCATCCATCTGTACATGTGTTCCTGCAACCCACACGAAATCAAATCCAGGTATTATGTATTTAAAGTGGCAGCCTGCTGCTTTTGTTTCTCCTTTTCTCCTGTACCTGTCGGGGGGCCTCCGATTCTGCTTTTTAATGAGCAGAGGCTTTCCTCACACTCGCTTTGTCTTGTGTACTTGTGTTTCTGTGTCTGCGGCACTTGTACTGACCATCAGAGACATGCTGCTCTGAGTCCCAGGGCTAATTGCTGCTGCTGGGCTGATAGTCTTTCAGTGCTACAGTCTCATTGACTCCCTGGACTCCAGGGGGGTTCCCACCGGCACCCACAGACAAACAAACTTGGGCGGACAATCAATAACGGAAGCAAGACTTACCGCTCAGCACAGCTGCTGATTAGGATTCAGTGGGAATTTATGTGCGTGTGGAAGCTTCACTCAGCCCCTTGGTTGCTGGTTGTAAGTGATGTTAAATATTAGTGTCAAGATGACATGAATAACACCAAGTTATTGTTTTCCATAAGACTTCACAACAGTAAAAAGAAACTTTAAAGCTCAGAAGTTTCCTCTTAAAGCTACAGTATGTAGCTTTTATGAAAAATCTGCTTTTTATATATTTTTAAAATTCTAACCATGTAGTGACGGATAATCTATTGAATACTCCTAGTGCTATTGTTTCTGTGTAAAGATATGCAAAACTCCCAGTGAAGAACAGCCAATCAGAGCCAGGAGGAGCGTGTTAACGCTGTCAATCAAACATGTGAAAGCGTTGCTAAATGTGCTTATGAAGGAGAAACCATGCTAACTAGCCTTAGCATTCATGAAAGGCTCAGGGAGAGTGTGAGCATCAAGTACACAAGCTTGATTGCTTCTCCTAGCTCTGATTGGTTGTTTCTGACCGAGCTGCATTTCTGCAGTCAGTTCTGGGAGCAGTGAGAGAAGGCAGAGGAGCTCAGTTTTTTTCACATTGTGCACCATAGTGACAATTATAATAAATATGTAAAAACTTATTTTTATTTAAAAAAAGTACTAGTTCCACTGGCAGACCATTTCGCTTATAACGTGGGTAAAACATCTTCTGTAATTGGAAAAAAATCTGCCAGTGGGATTAGTGCTTTTTTTCAATAAAACGGCATTATTGGCCTTAAAGAATATTCTATAACTTGCTAAAAAGTTACTTTAAGTTAGTTTGTCTTAATTCAAGTGTCCTAAGATGTTTGCAGTAGAAACTTTTTAGTTACTTTCAGCAGCTAACAACAAAATCAACATGCATAATGGTTTAATTTAAAGACTTCTACCATTTTGAAGTGTACATTTTCTGAAACCTTTGTTTCAATTGGCCAGGATGGGGACTGAACCCATGAGTCACAACGATGATCTTGACCAAGCGCTGGGGAAATGTCAAGGTTGGCCGACAGATTGCCTCAAAGCAATCAGCCTTGTCTTTCTGTGTGCCGACAGTGTGAGCTCTCCGTCTCTCTCGCCATCTTTCCATCACTACCTCTTTCTTTCCCCCGTCCATCTTTAGTTTCTCCTCTGCTGTGTTTACCCGGGAGGGGTAAGACATGTGTCATGGAGGATTGGCAGCGGGAGGGATGGTGTTGGTGGCGAGGGGACGGGGATGGCGGGCGGGTCGTCAGGCCCTGCTTTGAAGTTTCGTTTCTGACGTGCGGTGGGGGCCCAGAGTGAGGGACTTGAAAGCAGCGACCGTTTCTGCCTCTGTGACATTTGAGCACGGAGCAGCGTGACCTGCTTGTGTATGCTGGAGTATGTACTCTACATATAGATTTATATGTGAACATGTGGGTGTATGTGTGAACAAGAGAGCCTCTCTTCTTCATAACAAGTTGTCCTCCAATCCACAAGTGCTTCTAGAGGCTGAGTATGAGATTTATATTGAATGCAATGAAAAAAGGAGACACTATTTTGGTCTCCAACATTTAGATTTGGACATGTGAAATGGCTCTTAGCTGCATGTAGCAAATAGATCAACAGTAGAGAAACATCATGGCTAAGTGTTAGAGATGGGTAACATTTAAAACCTCAGACTCGTCTCCTCCAGCAACCAATCGTAAATAGTGTAGAACAAGGGGATAAGTTTTACTAAACTGGCCCTTTCATGCATGAATTATGATCCTTTATGTCCAGGTTTTTTTCAGGACATAAAGGAAATTGTTTTTGATTTTCTTAAGCCACAAAAAAAGGTGGCGAAAGAAATTCTAGGTTTTCTCTAGGTGATCATTTTTAATTTTCTCCAATTACAAAGTTGTTATTTGGAAAATACACCAGTATTGTTAGTCTTTAGTGTTTACATGTCCTCTACAGAAGAAGACGGGTCTTGGATATTCCTGAGTTGGTCGGCATGATTTTTCATCTGCCATATTGGGTTTAACAAAAATGTTCTTGCACTTGCAATAGTGTATTGTATGAGGCACTAGAGTCCACTCCAGTGGTCAGTGTGCATTTTTGACATAAAAATCCAAAAGAAGCACAAAAAAAGGCTTTTAAATAGCTGTCCACTGCAGTGGCCTCTTCACTATAAACACTGAACTTACAACGTACATTTTCATTTAATTCCTTCAACTCTCATGCATAGTCTATGTGGCTAAGGACACACAGCTTTCTTTGGATTAGCACTGCATGCTTCCCCAGTGCACCTGAATGGCTTTCCACTGTTGGCTTCTTACACATGAAAGACTGCACCGTAATGCACCACACAGTGTCTTCAACCCCAGCCAAGCAACATCAAAATGTGCTTTTTGCCTGTCTTCATCCTCTGCCTCATTGTGCTGTGTCCGCCTTTCTGTCCCGCCTGGAAATGGTGTAAACAGGTGTTAACATGCCGCCCCACAAGATGCCACATGCCGCTGTGTCATGATCTCCTGAACAGCTGTCTCCCACCATCGTGTGTTTGTGTGTGTGTGGTTAAATGTGTGGGTCTTTACTGTACAAGTTATAAATGGCTACAAAGGGGCATCGGACTCAAAGAGGGGCCAAAGAATGAATAAGGGTGTTTAACTGATCACAGAGAACTTGAAAGCTATGGCTTTCAAAACTACTGCAAATGTCAAATATAGTGGCAGTACTCTGCAAAGACACAAAATCTTATTGAATATTTTCTGTTTAGTTTCTAGTGCAAATATCTTTGCACACTTGAAATAAGACAAAACTAACTTGCAAGTAGCTTCTCAGCAAGATACAGGATCTTGTTTTAAGTCAATAATTCTTGAATATGGACTAAAAATTACTGGTTTTATTGGAAGATATTTTTTTCTTTCAACTAGACATTATTCCCATGTTATAAGTGAACACAAATCCCAATAGAACTGATACTTCTTACATCAATATTCAAGAATTACTAACTTCAAACAAGCATCTTTATGTTGCTGAAAAGTTACTTGCAAGTCAGTTTTGCCTTATTTCAAGTGTTCTGAGACATTTGCACTTGAAAGATGTGCTTGGTAAGCTTTTGTGTTTTTGCATTTTAGCATCATGCAGTGAGAAAATTATCTTTTTTAATATATTTACTTAAGTTGTAAAGATATATATGGCATCAGTACTGTCATATATGACAGTACTGCTGTCATATATGTGGCTGCAAAGACTCCACAGAAAGCTGCAGAAACCAAAATTGTCTTGATGTTCTTCTCAATCAAAAGTCTGTAATTTTATTGTGACAATTTATCAAAAAGAAATCCCCCAAAAAACATGAAACAATGTGTTAAACAGCAGCTTATGCTACCATGTTTGCAGTATGTGTCCATACTGCAAACATATGGACACATACTGTATGTGCTTCTTATTAGTTATTCAAATCAAGCTTCTAATTAAAGTTTTTCAGTGATAAAAGTTACGCTGTCATCAATCACACAATGATCAACTACAGTGTCGGAAAATTGATTTCACATTTGCACTTTTTACCACCTTCCTGTTACTCTCCATCTCAATATATTTTAGCAAACTGTGGTGTTGTAAGCACTATCTGAGTTTATTATTTTCAAGACTGTTTTTCATCATTCACAAATCAGATTAGGCCATCGGTCTCTTGTTTATTTCAGGCTGCAGATTAAGAATATCAGCAGCCTGAAGAGATGGCCAGACACTCTGACTGTGGGAATGGATTAATAAAATAACCAGTATGACATTAAAGCTGAATCATCTTAACAGACAGAATTATGATGTAATATTATGGTTATAGTTACATTTTAGGCAAAGAACAAAAAACTAAAATCAAAAGCATTTTAGTTGTTCAAAATAATCCCACACAATATTTTCCCCACAGTCATGAACAGACTGAAGCCCAAAGGCTTATTTTTCTGTTTTTCCAAAACAAACATTTGATGTCTCAAATAATTAAAGCCACTTTAATCTTTGATTATTTTATACTTTAAATGTTTTTGGAAATCATCATCGTGCCGCTGTCTTATTTCATAACATATTAGCACAATTAAGAATAGTCTAATTCTTAACTCAACATAGTGTCTAGAAAGCACAGGACTGAACCAGTAATTGGTTCAGCATATTTTATTTATTAGTCTAGTTGGTCTTTTCTGTATTTTTAATAATTCTATTTATATATTTTAAGCATTTCCTAAAGTTTCACTGTGTATTCTGAAAGTATTTTAAAGAAAAAATATTGTAATTCAACACCACGGATAGATATAATTTTATTTTACATACTTGTCTGTCACGTCCTTCCATGAGTATCATCAACGAATCTATCAACCTTTAACCTTTAAACCCAGTAAATAAATAGGTCTTGATATTAAACCTTGTGGAACACCAAATGATATGAAAATGAAAAGATTAAAAGCTGATAACCAGCAAGAAAACTCCTAGAGATGTTGATCAATTTCCGCTAAACTTTAAGTATTTTATCACATTTTATTAGTTGATGTGAAACATCTAATAGATGAGTTTGTTTTCGGTTTCCTTAAACCGTCATTCAATGAATCTCTGTTGGCATAAAACAACAAAAAGCCATTTCTCTCAGTTATATTTCTACTGCAGCAGATTCTAACATTATCCTCCCAGTCCCAGTGTGATGTCCTAATTTGGTTTCACAGCCATACTGTTTCTATTATTACATTCACCTACAGGGCGACGCGTCCTTGTTTTTGCATCTGCCAGAAGAAGTTGGCTCTAAAAGCACGCCTGGTAATCTGCCATGAATGTGGTGACATGCTAGATTTAACTGTGTCATCAGAGCACACCTCCTTACCTTTCCACCCAGACGTGCTTGCACACATTCACGCTCGCATTTGGCGGATGAAAGGAAGTGGGGAAAGGTCGCGTCTTGGGGCGAAGTGGACGAACTCCAGAAATAGACATCGGAACTTCCAGCGACGGGGTTGGGAAAAGTTTCCTGTGGGACAAATAAAAGGAAGATCAAGGTTGAGAAGAGCTGGCAGAATCTTAGTGCAGCTTTTGTTGAGAAATTTTGGGACATCCACAGGCATTCAGTATCACACACACACACACACACACACACACACACATCACATGCACACAGTTGCACACAAACTGTCTTTTGTTTGGCGCCACTGCCAAGTGGAGTGTCAGTTTCAAAGTGGGAGCCTTTAAGTGGCGCCCAGTGAGCCCGCGGTAGTGTTCATGTCATGGGCAGTTGGCTGCCGGCTGTACGTGTGTGTGAAGTGAAAGTGTGTGTTTCTTGTTTATGTGGGTATCACATGTCTGGAGGCAGAGGAGTGTAACGGCCAACACGAGGCAGGGCTGCTGCAGGCACAGATACGTGATGGTAGACTGACCCTGACTCAGGGCACACACTTTTAGGTATTAAGCTTCACACACTGTATTTTCAATACATTGCATTCTACATTTAGTTTTATGATCAGAATTTAAAAACAAGCATCAAGTTTTTGGGGAAAAAAATGTCAAAACTGCAAAAAATTCAGCTTGCCATTCTTGGGATTTCCGTATCATTTAATGAGATACCAGAGAACCTGCCAGAGAGACCAGAGTTTTCTCTGGCACAGTCTAGTGTTTCACTGCTACAGGGCTTAAATTCACTCGTCTGCTTTGTGAATTAATTAAGACTTACTGTGAATGACTAATGCTTAATATTTGAGAGATTTTTGAGTTTTCGAGACCTAAAATATGAAATATGTGAATCTGACATGACTGTAGCTGACTTCCTACCTTAGCAGACTGCCTGACTAATCATAAGTATTTTTGTCTTGTTTCCAGTGCAAATATCTTAGCACACTTGAAATACTTTTTATTAATATTCCAGAATTATTGACTTTACCTGAGCTGATATATCTTGATGGAAACTTGTTTGTAAGTTAATTTAGTCCTGTTTCAAGTGCACATAGATATTTGTACTAGAAAGTAGACACACAAAAATAAAATCCTTGGTAAGATTTTATGTTTTTGCAGTGCGACCAATATAACCATGCTTTACCCCGGATCCCAGAGGATTCATGGAAGTCAAGTCAACGATAAAACATATTGACTGGATCAACATGTATATATGTTGAACAGTATCATAAGATTATGATTATTAGATTATGCATGTGAAACTCAACCGTAACTTGTTTCTATTGCTAATCCAGTAGTTGAGACGCCTGACGGAATGAGTAGAAAATATCAAATGCACATTTCAGCAACAAGGC
Source organism: Poecilia formosa (assembly GCF_000485575.1). Taxonomy (NCBI): domain Eukaryota; kingdom Metazoa; phylum Chordata; class Actinopteri; order Cyprinodontiformes; family Poeciliidae; genus Poecilia; species Poecilia formosa. The sequence continues at coordinate 852,447 of NW_006800062.1, read as the reverse complement.
AGTTCAAAGTGCTTTACACCAAATAACATAATACAGTAATGTTGTGGAATATTATTGTGGAAATGGAACTGTGTCATAACAATCATAGAAAGAGTCTTCAGTCAGAATCCTCTTTAGATTCACTGCAAGACTGACTGCTACTGGAGATCCTTCCTGTCCACATCATCATCTACAATGACTCTTTGGAGATACTTTGATGGTATGAGTTATAACATCTAATTTCATTTTGGGATGAAGTTTTTTTGTTTTTTTTTTAATTGAAATGCAAGCAGATAACATTTTATTTTTATTAGTTTTTGGGAAGGCACTATAAGCCGTGTTATGTGTTTTACACAGGACTGTTTCGTACCAACCCACACCTAATGCCACATCACTAGAGAAGCAATGATCCAGTGAATTTGTCCGAATTCTTCTAGATGTGACCATTTCTGCATCACATTCCTGTAGTTATCTGTTTTGCCCTCTACCAAAAACCACTCAGCTGCCCCTATTAAGCAAACTGTGGCCGAGGCTCACTATCTTGGAAAGCACTTTATTTTAAGCCCTTCAACAGTTTTGGTCATTTGCATCCTGGGAGTCCGGAGCAAAGGTGGCGGTTAGGAACACGCACACGCACACACACACACACACACACACACACACACACACACACACTTCACCCTGATAATGGAATTTTAAATGTTCTGCTCCTTATTAACTTTTTAGTTTATGAAAAATCAGGCCTTTTTTCGCCATCCACGAGGCAAAGCCACTGGTCCGTGTCGCTGTTGCAGATTAATTACTTCTCTGTGTCGAAGAAAAAAAAGAGGGGGATAGCAGGAAGAGGAAGAAAGTAAAAAGCTGTCTGCAGTTTGAAAATGGCAAGATATATATTTCTCTCCTCTGACGTTAATACATCTTCAGTTTGGCTGGCAGTCTCTTATCTGCAGAGCGACTCAGCTAAGTTATAGGCCCTGGTGAATTTTGATGATGACTGCAGGTCATCCAATGAGAATACCCAATAAGGACGGCTCTGGATGGTGTTATACTCCAAGGCCTGGCCCTTATTGACTCCAACACTGAACTCTTCCTTGCTGTACACCTTGTTCCCTTCACCCAGCCTCCTCACAGCTGACAAAAACGATTGCAGATTTCCATAAATTTTTACACTTTATATGTTTTAAAGGCATATGAACAAAAGGTCCCTCAGTCAAACATTGTCAATGCAACACAAGAGGAAAGGTGTAATGTTGCTGAAGTAATTGTGTTGCTTGGCTGTGTGTGCCTTCCTTAAATAGGGATAAGCATTCAAAGTCATGCCCACATTGAGCCTCAGCTGATTGGACTAACATTTGTTCAGCTTTGAACTAAAACGAGACTTTCATTACAAGAAAATCCTCAGTTACGCTTGTGCCACAGGAAGAAGGAACATCTTCTTCCTGTGATCTGAAAAGTATATTTATACACTGAGCGAGACCAATTCATTGCTAAACTTTCCGAGAAGTCAACCTCCCTCTGACATTTCGAGGGAAACAAGGTCACCGCTGTTTCATGTTCTTGCTGAATTTGAAACAGTTCCTGGCGTGAATAGATGATTGCTTTATTCAGATTTGTCCCAACACAGGTTTTAAACCAGAATAAATATATCAGGCCCTCAGCTGCCTCATTCACTCTTTTAATTTTTTCCTTCTCTCTCTTTTTTTTTTCTTTTCCAGCAAGGCGAGAGTGCCAATGAATAATTGAACAGTCCCACAGTCCAAATGTCACAGCAGGGAAAATTGTTTGTGCTGGCTGGTAATTAGAATTTCATTGTTTGTTATGTAGGTTTAAAATTCCTGTCATTCTACATTCCACCTTATGATGGCAGAAATCTCAGCGCTGGTCTATCTCGAGACACAGAGATGGAGAGATGTCATCAACAGACTTGCACACAGCTGACACAGTCGTTTTTTTAACTCCTTCTTTATGGCCAAAGATCTTTTACTCCTCACTTCTTTAAATGCCATTAATAAAATCAATTTCTCTTCTCCTTTGAGTTTTTGCTGCTGGTACAGAGTTGTGAAGAAGGGTTTTCCTCTTACAGGTTTCTTCTTCTTTTTTGTTGCACTAAAATGTTTTCGATCATCCAACTGATTAAATATTTCTGACGTTGCATACTTTAAAATGTTATGTTTCAGTTGAGCTCAGAAAGGCATCTTACAATAAACTCCTTCCAAGGTTTTGATACAAGTGGTGTGAAGTGAAAGAAGGTCAAGTAAAAGAGAAGGTTTTGTACGTCAGTAAGACAGATTCTTTTCATGAGGACTCATATTCGTGGTTTTCTCTCTTTAAGCAAAAAGAAATGTATAAAAATCATTTGCCAAACACCAAAGTTTAACTAGGATTGTTTATTTTCTTTTACGAGTTTGTCTAGAGACTCAGCTTTAATTGATTAGAGAGATGTTTTAGAAATATATGCAGGAAACATTTAAATGGGTCTTACCTTGTTTTTGGTCAGCAAAGGTTTGGATCTTGACATTTTTGTTCAATTTCCTCATTGAGTCTTGGTGGAAGCATCAGGTAATTACTCAATCATGTTCAATCATGAAATCTGACCTTACCTGAGAAAAGTGAGGCCGGCTTTGCTGCAGATGTTCTGGGTTATTTTTTGACCTCTGGAAGAGTCATAAATGCATTTATGAAGTAATTTTGTTTGGCTGCTCTACAGTTTTGTGTTTATTCAGGTATATTAGCTTCATGTTTCTCATTTTACACAATAGAACTACAATATTTTGTGATTCATCAGATTAAATGATTATGCATCATTTTATATCATCTTTTAAAAATTTATACACATCAAATGTGTTTTAATTTTGAATTGAGGAATATTTTAGTTTGTTTCATTAAACCATTAAACAAATTCACTCCATATATGTTTAGAAGTGCTGCAAACACGTGGCATGGTTATTTTAAATTGCTTTTACTCTCAGGCTGTACATTCTCTTTCCACTCCTTAACAAATTTAAATTTTTACTTGGAGTCATATTGTTTCTTAAAACAAATAAAGTAGAAAAAAAGCAAAAACCGGAAATATCTGCAAGGAGACAGATACTTTTTCATTGAGCTCTCTATTACTCTGTTACATTATTTCCATATAAATTGCATTGTTCATGAGGTTGATCTTGCTTGATTTATGTGTTTAGCTTTTTGGATTTGAAACTGTGGGAGGAATGCACACATCTCCATTCATGCCCATGTTGTGACATGTTTGAAAAATGTATTGTGCGTGTGGATTTGAAATGGTGTGCTCTCTCCATTTTCCAGATTTTGAAGCAATCTTTCCTACATAAAGAAGAAAACCTTACTAGTCAACCTGTGGCTGGTTCCTAAGAGCTGGATAAATGAACAGATGTCACTGATTAAAAAATCAATATTGGCTTTTTCTGAGTCCCACGTCTTACACCTGAACTGATTTCATGGTGAAATCAGTAGAAAGAAATGTTGACTTTATTACCATTGAAGGTGAAGCAGAAACGTACTGTCTGCAAAAATTGCTCTGTTGTTTTTTTTTTCATCCTTTATGAGCCTACATATGGCAGTTTTGTTTCTGGATATTAACTCTTTTATTTTGTGCTTCTGGTCTCCATCAGCTCTCTGGTGAATGGCGCAGACCTGCTAGCTAACAACAAAGGGAGATTTTTCAGCTGAACAGATGACTGAAACTCTCTATAAAGCTCTGCCAGGCTGAACAAATTAAGAACCAGTCATTAAAACAGAGCTTTTATTCTCTATAACAAAAATAATCTCTTTAGCTGCAACAGCAGCAGTTTATTAAAACAGTAAATTGTGTGCCTGTAGGTGTCCTTGAAGGGGAACTAGGGCAGCAGCTGATGATTGAGTTCTTTTGTGAATTTCTGTCAACTTACAAGTGCTTAAGCAAATTGCTACCAGTGACTTGTTGTAGCTTTTTGTGAGAACAAAGACGACGACACCTTCAGTCTGTCACCATGAGTACAAGAAAAAAGCAAACATGCCATTGTCTTCCACGTTTGTGCTGTGAGGATTATTGTGAAATTAACTAACATCGACTGATGTTAATGCAGGTATATTGTGCGTTCTTAGCTTTTATTATCAAGAGTTACACAGTAACGGCTTGTATTGGGGAGTCAGTGTAAGATTTACAAAGACAGTTGGCAACTCTGTTTTTGCAGGCTGTCTGTTAATCACAAATGATTCTCTAACCCTTTTTGCTCCACCTGCCACATCTCTTTACATCGTTTCCCATGTTTTATTTCTGTATTTTTCAGTTCTGTTCTTCTTTCCCTATATAAAGCACCAGCTTTGTCTCTCTTGATCTTTTGAAGCCTCCATCTTTCCCACCATTACTCCCTTTTGTTCTCGCTATCAGAAAGAGAGGAAGCTAAGTGCAGCCTGTAGGTCAAAAAGCTCAGTGATTGGCTCTCACTTACTCCTGTCTCCCGAGTGCTTGGAAATCACTGATTGCAGGAAACCTTTTCTAAACTGTACAAAAAGACTGAAAATTTGAATTCTTCACATAAGGATTCATATATGTGGTTTATGCTCACCTTCCCTTTCAAACAACCTGCCATTCTGTTTGAAAGCTTTTTAATTCATAATCTTTCTGACTTTCACCTTTTATCTTCCATTACCAATGTCGGAATGATGAAAAAGATTAAGGCCCATAAAATCCTACATCATTCAGTGGGTGAAAAACAGACATGGAAAGTCTCTGGTGAAACACTTAAAATAAAATCCAGATAATTTTACATCACTTTTAGAGGAACAGTTCTAAACAGGTTTAGTACTAGATACATAGTTTACATCAACATCTTGGAAATCCATCACAGCCAAGTTGTGTCAGAGAACCATCAACCACTTCGACTGTCATGTTGGGTCCTACCGGGCTCTGTTCTCTGACCGGTTTGTTTCCCACACATTTATGTCTGTGTACCTGGTAGAAAGCACACAGATATGCTTGAGTTTTATATGTGATGAATAAAAGAGAATCTTTTCTTAATCAATAATAAACTTGGCACATTTAACAACTTTAACCAGCTTTTTCATGCCTTTCGCAAGTTGCACTGGATTACCAGTTTTTGTAAAACTCCCCAGAATTCCCTCTGGTGGTTGTTTTGTCACATTGTTTTGGTTACTGGGACAAATCCAAGATGGCCGAATGTAATGCCAAAGTGTTCTGATATCAACCTTAATATGTTATTACTTTAGGCAAGATTTGCCTTAAGTATGGAATATGATAAAACTTTTAATTGTAGATTTATTTTTTGTGATGATATTTACACTTTATGGAAACTTTTATTTTAGCTTGCGGTAAAGAAGAAACAGGTTAGTTTGTGATGCTAGCTGGCTAATGCCATGCTTTATATAGTTCAGTTTTACAATGGTCAAAGAAGGCAAAGGTCAGAGCCCATTCTTTAATAAATCAGCAAAAGGAAAAACAAATCTGTTTACTGGAGCATTGTTATTTTACTGTGTTGCTGGTGAAAGCTAGAAAAATATCAGTTATTCTGCATTGTCCCTTTTAGAAATAAAAAAAGAAGGAAGGTGGTGACTACTATTTATGTGCATTATGGAGTTTGCAGTAAAACTGTGTAATTCCACGTTCTTTGCAGTTGTGAACAGTTTACTTTTTCTTACACTTTGAGCTTTCCAGATGAAAGAGAAGCTTTATTTTCTTCTCTGTGAGTTCAATGACTGCTCTCTCATATTTTCTCCTCCCTCCTTTACCATTCACATGACACAGAAGTTGTATTTTGCCCTTTCAGCTGTCAGTCGGGCTGCTTTATGTGGAGCTGTTGAAGTGGAGACTTTGTCCTTGCTCTCTCTGAAAGCCTACACCTGGGTGACACCCGGACCTTGGGAGATTGGCATCAGATAGTTGGGGCTCTTTGTGTGGCTGTGTCAAAGCACTTAGCATGGTGTGACATGTTGTGGGCCTATTGATGGTAAAGAGGCACTACCATTCCCAGAGAAACTCCACGTCAGTGGGATGTGGAAAGCTACATTGTGAATCAATCATTTAAACACGAGCTTTAACAGGAGAAAACACAAGGCTTTCGTCTCCTGATCAATATCCAATTTGAATCTCTTGTCCCTTTAATTTGCTTACATTATCTGTTACCATTTGCTGTGGTCTAAAAAAAGGAAGGATCGAGCTAAAAGAGAGAGTGGAGAAAGACAAAAGGGAGCGAGGAAAAGCCTGCTTCATTAGAACATACTCTTATGCAAATCTTCCCTGTAAATTAGCTGTCAAATCAATCCCCTAAACCGTCTTGAAGCGTGAGTTTCTCCACCGCAGCGGAAGCTCAGGATTTGGCCGTCGAACCCCAGCAGGAATAGTTTTATCTCCTGCTGGTAGGATTCAGTGCCAGCTTGTCTACCCGCCTGCATGCCCCCCCCCCACCTTTGGCGGCCATTGATTAAACCTGAGCCAACCTTTCTCACCTGGCAGACATCCCCGACATTGACCTCTCCCAGAGAGCCCGGTGCGGCCCACAAACGGGTTCCTACAGCTGCCAAAGCACAAAACTCAATCTGCTAAACAAGGAGGGTATCTTCTGGTCAGCAGTTTCACACCGGGTCAGGCAGGAAAGTTTATGAAGTTTGATCAGAGCTGTATCTGCATAGATGCTGTCAATATTATCCTTCCTGTTATAAAAAGATGCAACTTCAGCTGTAAAGAATGAATTCTTTGGTTACGTTCACACAGCAGGGCTTGATGCTGAATCCCATTTATTTTGCTGAAATCTTTTTCTTTTTTTTGACTGGTAAACTATTCATATGACTGGTAGGAATGGTTTCCCCACAGTGAGAGAAGAAGAACGTCGACACAGCATTGTGTTGCTTACAGAAGTAAAAATGGATGGAGGCGTTTATGGATCAACTTAAAAGTTTATTCAGCAATTGTCACAAGATGTAGGAAGCTAATAAAAAGACCCCACAATTAATAGCAACTGCTTTTTGTGTACTGACTGGAAATTTTGTAGGTAAGTTTGTTTGGATGTGTAGTCGGAGCGAGGAGTGGTGGGATTGTGATGTGATGTCCTTCCCCAGATGTGTTTCCATTAAAAACGTGCACAAAACTTGCTAATATTCTGCAAATATCGAAAATACACAATTTCACAATTGTTTCACAAAAAGTTCTGTTAAATAGGACATGTATTTAAAATCACATGTGAATAAGTGATTTCATGCAATAAGTCTTTAAAAAATACACTGCGCCATCATCCTCCTTCCACTTCCTGTCGTCTTCTTTGTGTTTCCCACCAGCAGTAACATCCGGTTGTTGATTTCATGACTCGTGTTCCTGTTGCAGTTCAACAAAATACACTAATTTTGACTTTTTTCTGCATTGTCGTGTGTAACACTTTTATTCAGTTTTTCTTTTTTGCTCTGCTGCCTCTTTTATGTTTTGTTTATGTCAAAGCTTTCATTGAAGTCCACCTATTATTCAATATTTCTTACATGCACCTCCAGGTCCGTCCCACGCTCCGTCGGCTGTCTCAGCCGGAGCCAGTACGCTGCCTGCAGCAGACAGGCACCGTCATTGTGTTAAATACAGCAGAAGACACACAGGGCTGTCTGGTAGCGTGTGGTAACATCTCCCTCTGACTCTCCCACGCTGTGACTCGTACAGCCTACATGTCGTCCCTCTTATCGGCCCGGCTACAACGGGGCCAGTGTCCGGTGTGTGTGTGTGTGTGTGTGTTTCACATCTGTCATGAATAGATGTGTTGTTTCTCACATGCAGCTGTTGATGTCGTCATATGAAAGCCTCAGCTGTTTGTCTCAGCCTTTGTATTGTTGGTCAGCAGGTCTTTCTTTACAAAATGTCTGCAGCATGTAGATGAACACAGCAGTGTGGAGGCTGCACAAGTCCAACGTGTCCCTGTCTCCACAACTGTTGGAGCCGTGAATCAATAGGCTGACAGCCTGGGCTGCAGGGTCAGGGCTACAGTTAGATATCTCCAGCATCGCATCATGGGACAGAGCCCCCCGGCAGCGCTCACACGCTCCCGCTGTGTCTTTCCCGCTCTGAGACAGGGTTGTGACCTGCTAAATTGGTCTCTCTGCTGTCCTTATCTGAGCCATTTCTTCAAGGTTGGAGCTGAAACGGGTCCCAAATGGACCGCCGGGGCGTCCTTTCACTCAAACAGCGCCGTGGACCTCTGACCAGAAGAACGGAGTCACGACCCGCATGTTCAGACCTCTGAAGGACTGGCTCCAGTTTTCAAAGAGGAGGGGGAAAAAATCATGGCTGTTTAACTCTGCCTGGGAGTAATGTGTCATTTTAGGGTCGAGAATAATGAACGATCACAAACGGATCACACAGCATGTTGTTGTCATATGCATCGGGATTTTACATGATAGATCGGTGGAAAGAAAATTTATTTAATTTTAAGACTGAAAATAATACAATAATAAATGGCCCACTAAATAAATCCATACATTTAAAACTTCACCATCTGCTTTGTTCATACTATGAAAAACCAGAAGGTCGTCATCTGTGAATATAAAAGTTCACACATTTTCAGGTTTTTATTTGTTAACTTTCTGCCAGTTTCTCTGTTTTATGATGTTCTGTTGTATAAAATCCAGATGAGAGTGGAAGTGTGTGGTTGTTTTGCTTGGTTTGTCCTTTGCCTGGTTTCTGTCAAGCGATCTGTTTGTTTTTAAATGTGAGAAGGAGACAGAGCCGAGGACAGAGCAGGAAATCCTCCAACTCTGATTTCCACGGCTCTTTTGTTTACCTACAGTGATGAATCTCATCCCTAATGAAATACAACAACGCTCCTTAAGAGGGAGAGATGTGCTCCGTCATGCGGCAAATTCCTCATCTGAGCTCCAAGGAGCAAACACATCCATGCCTCATTCCAAGAGGAGACTATTGGGGTCTGAGACGTTTTTTTTCTACACCGGCAGGTTAAAAACTATACTGAAAATCTGTCCTCTCTAACTTCCAACTCTTTTTAGTGTAGTAGAGTTAAGCAACTAAATATTTCTACTCCGTTTCATTTGTTTTCTTTAGTTTTATGCTTTAGAAACAATATGCTGGGTGAGTTGATGTTTGCATCAGCCTCTTATTATCCACAAAAATGTTTCTTAGCTCCTTGTGCTACAATTTATTTATTTATTTAGAGAAATGAGGATGGCCTCGATGGTGCATGCAGGATGGTGGCCACCATGTTGTGCAGTGGGAATCATCTGGAGCTCTTTCTCTTTCTCAGTGTTTTTCCTCCTGAATAACATGGATTATTTACAAACTAAACTACAGAACTACAATCTAGAGACTGCTTTTAGTTTTTCCCCGTAGCAACGTCTCTGAATCCACCTGCACGCATTAAACCCTTTTGTCTAGATTACAAAAAATTTAATTGTGATTCTTTTTCCCACTTTTCTGCTGCTCAACAATAAATTAAACATTCAGTGTTTTAATTGGACAAAGGAAGTAGTCTGATTTTTGTAGAAAATTATATGCAAATTATTGTAGATCCAAAATGTAACATTAGTGAAAGAAACATACATGGTTTCATATTATTGAAAATGTGGCTGTTTGGCTTAAGACGTTTTTTTCTCTTTACTGCATAACAAGGACAGGATTTGAGTAATTATTTCTTCCAAAGCATTCATTGTATTTAGTCAAGTTTAATAGCCTTCAAACATCAATTTTCTGTAAAAGTCAGTGGATCCTGCTCATGATGTGGAAAATAAACACCAATATTCCCTGTAATTCCAATTATTTGTCATTCTTTGTCAGTGAAAGTCTGATGCACGGAAACTTTGATAGCGTTCATCTGTATCACCATATAAAACAGTTGAAATGGCCGGGAATGTCCTTCAGGTCACACCTTGACAACGCTAGACTTCATGTGGGAATGTTTTCCTCCACATCTCCAGCTTTTGCATGGCTGGATATTTATTTCACTGGAGCATTCTTGTTGTTACCCTGATAATTCCCCCTCCTTATCTGTAAAGTGTAGGTCATTGAACACAGATCCATCAATGACAAACTCTCTCTCTCTCTCTCGCGCTCACACACACACGCACACACACAGATAAATGCAGCACATTGGTCTCACACAAAGCCACAATCATGCTCATTTGGCCCCTTTTATCTTCCTGCAAGAAATGTGGCAGGTTGTGATAAAGTCTAACCCGAGTATGTTGAAGTATGCGCACACACACACACACACACACACACACACACACACACACCTCTGTGGGATTTTTGTGTTGCTGATGGACACAGAGCTACATCTGGTCACGCTCTCTGCTTGTTGAACATATCACACCGTACAAACACCCACAGCTCAGGTTGAATAAATGTTATGTCTCAATGTCTGCAATCAAATGGAAGTAAACAGATATTTATAAAAACATCTACCATCAGTCTCTCTCCCAACACTAAGATCACACTAGATTTGACTTTTTGAGAATGAATCGATCAAAAAACATTTTTTTATGCTGTGATAGTGTGTGTACTTCTTGTTATTTTAATGCAAGATTTGTGTTGTTTTTCCTCCAAATCTACTGACGTTCTGCAAAAAAAGCTTCCAAGCTCGTTCCTGATTTAAACCTTCAGAAAGCGTTTTAGTCTGAGTTGCATTCTGGCCAGGAAACGGCTGTTTGTGAAAGGATTTCCCCGTCACTCAGGACGGGACTGGGGAAAACAGACACATGGAGCGGTCCGATTGGTTCCATAACTGAGTCCGGACCACAGTCAGCACTCCTTACTCTTCTGTTCTGGTGTTCGAATCAATCCAGTTATTCCTTAATTCTCTGAGTACAAATTACACACATTTCAAACTCCTTATTGAGCAATAAATGTTTAATAAATAAGTAAATAATATTCCTACAATATTTTATTAAAGTGTAAATATCCCAGATATGGAGTAAATACATTTTATTTGTGATAAATATACAAAAATCTCTTGGTCCTTCTGATTCAGATGTATTTATAAGCAGAATAAACACTATTTACTCAACGGCCTGAGCTCCTGTTAACGACAGCCTGATTATAAATCAGGACACTCCAGCTTTGTACAGTGCTGAAGAGAACTCCCTGGGATTCACTTACAAATATTAGCCTTATTTAATTACCTTATTTTGCAGCTGTCTGTGGAAATATTAATTCCCAGCCTTGCTTTACCTGTGTACACAGCCCCAAAGTGGGTGGGAGACACACATACACACAGAGCCCCCGGCCCTGTGTAATCCATCATCCTTCACACACACACACACACACACACACACACACACACACACACACACACACACACGCAGCCCCATTTCTCTCTGTGGATGACAGAACACAGACCTCATCTTCAGCCTCCATCTCTTCCACCGTCTTCCCCTCACTTACATAACACATTTATCTATCAAACAATCCCACTTTGTCCAGAACAGGAGAGGATCAGGGCCACTGAAAAGAAAATCATTCACTTTTTTTTTTTTTCTCAGAATTTGGATTTTAAACTTCTGTGATCAAACGTCAAAATTCAGAGGATAAAATCACAATTCTAAGATTAAAATTAAATTCTTAGAAAAAAAGTCAAAATTATAACTTTAATCTCAGAATTCTGAATTTTTTGTCAGAATTCTGAGTTTAATTTTCTGAATTCAGAAGTCTCCATTCTAATGTTAAAATTAAACTCTGAGAAAAAAGTCTAAATTAATAATAATAAATTTAATTTATAACGCACTTTTAATTAATAAAAATCTCAAAGTGCTACAGTGCTAACTTTAGTCTCAGAATTCTGACTGTAATGTAAAATAATGTTAGATTATTTTTGCTTTTTTTAGGGGCCCTAATTTTCTTCCGTAGTCCAGACCATTCCACCTCTGATGTTTGAAAATACTGGAAACATAGAAACAAACTCCAGACAGAAGGAGTGACAGAGTGAGAAGAAATCCAGGTGATACCAAGCATTTGTCCATCCTTTCTCGCTCCGATTTTAGCATGCTTCACAGCACATAATGACATCTCCCTTCTCCCCTGAAGCTTAAGAGAAGACAGAAAGTTGGAGGAAAAAGTGCAAATGTGTTGTTATATTGATGCAACCAAACCCCTGCACCCCCAGCCCTTCTCTCTTTCCTCCAACTCTCTCTATCTGACTCCACTCCTGTATTCTCCCTCCGCCTGCGGATATGCCTTCCTGGCTCTGTTAATTTCTATTGTCAGCAGGTCTGTGGAGAAGCAGCCAATCAGGTGCGAGCGTCAGCCCCTGGGCTTGCAGACACTCTGCAGCTCCAATTTAAAGGTCAGCTGATAAGCGGCCAGATTCATGCATAATCTGGGCTGCTCTGTAGGCAGACAGGCAGGTTAAAAAAAACCCTCTCAAACTTTTGCATTTATTGTATTTTTCTACCTGAAAGATGCTGCTTTTGCCATTATTGTTCCATCAGGTCTGATAATGTACTTTCACTAATTGCTAATTACTTGAGAAAAGTGCCTCAATAAGAGCTTGGCAATGCTTTTGTTGATTTGTTCATTAATTTGTACAGAGTGACTTTTGCAACGTGAAGCACTTAGGGGAATTAAGGGATGCTCTCTTTAAGTGGCAGAAAGTCCTGAGGCTGGCAGTTTGCTTTAAATGAAATAGAATTTGGCATCTTTACTGAGGCAGTCTGCCACTTTAACAAGCACATCTTTGATTGCTGCAGCGTCCAGAGACTGGCCAGCTCAACTTTTATAACTTTACTTACATTTTCCTTGGTCTCACTGCGGCTGTTGGGCCGTGTTTTGTTTTAGTTTAACTTATTGTACTTTAATGTTGTAGTTCTTATGGCATGTGGTTATATTTGCCTGCGGGATCACAGAGCTGTCAGTTGTTAAGTACATTGGAAACACAAAAACTACTAACCAGAGTTAAAATGCCAGGATGAGCAAAGCTTTTTCAACCTTTAGTTTTTTAGTCCGACATTTAAAGTTGAAGTTGCACACGTGTTAACATCCTTTATTGTCTTGATGAAGCATCTCTGTTTGATGTTTAATCTTTTTGGCCAGCAGACACTCGTGTGGCACATCTGGGTTTAGCTTGAAATTTGCTTTTCTCTCTTTACAAAAATGCAAATCTGTTCGATTGCTCCTGTGTCCCCTGGTCATAGGCCTCTGTTGATTTTCAATCAGATTTATGTGCTCTCAGTCTGCCATTCTGAATAAAATAGAGTAGAAATATTCTTTAATGTGGGGAAGTTTTAGTGTGCTGGCAGCAAGTTAAAGATAAGTAGAAGCATGCATAAGACAGAATATATAACAATAAAATAAAGAATAAGAACATAAGGAACATAGAACTATACAGGTTTTAAAAATAGTTTTTCTGTAACAAGCGCAGTGCACTGCACAATAAATGTGCAATCACCTCTGCCCTGCTCTGCTCCTATCAGTCACACATCCCAAATGATCTGCACTTGACTCACCCTGCGGTTACAACAAGCGACAAAATGGAGGTGGAAGAAATTACACCACTTAATCAAAAAGGGTCCAACATTGAAAGCAGTAAAATTGATTAAAATGATAATCGAGCTTACTTCGGACTCGGGCTCCAGGACAATGTTTGTGTGTTTGGGTCGGGTTGAGTTGGATATTTTTGGCTCAATTCTCTGATATATTGGGGTTATTTGAATGCAAAGCACACTATTTTGTTTTTGTTTTTATATATGATAACTATACGGTTTTTTAAAAGTAAATACATCTCTGGTGGCGATCTCATCAGCAGAACGTTACCAGTTTCCTATCATTTTTGTTGCATGTCCAGGTTGCAGACTGAGGTTCTCACCTACCATGCACACCACTGCTTAAAGCAATTTCTCATGTTAATAACTGAACATATAGCATATATACTGCATAATAGAACCAGAATTTCTCAGTCTCTCTAGGGCTCCTCCTTTCATTCCCTCTAATCCAAGTAAGCACTCAATTACCTAATTGGATGAGTTATAAGGGCCCTTTTCTCTCCCCATCCCCTCCCATCTCAATGAGATTAACACACTTTAATTAATGAATTTGGGGCACTTCGAAATGATCCGCAGGACCGTCCCGGCTCCAGGGACCTGACACGTGTAACACAATTATCAAGCAGTCGAAATTAGACAATAGAGTTAGGCGAATAGTGCCAGGATTAGCTGCTTTTGTAACGCACAGGTGATTGCTCCTGATGGGCCTTATGAGAGTCACTTTGCTGATGTTCCTCTCCGATTGAGTATATGTTTGGTGGAGCCATGTGTGTTTGTCAGTGTGATTACGCGTCTTGAACGCACCTTCATGTGTATTTCGAGTCCCTGGCGATCTGAGAGCTCCGTATCATTGTGTTTGACATCTCTGCAGGGAGCCGGCGACAGACAGAGCTCTGGTGTGTGCAGAGTTTTTGTCCGGCAAGCTTTGGATCAGAATTCACACCCTGTGCCAGGCCGCCTGTCTGCTTTCATAAACAGGCACACCGTCACTCACAGGCCCTCCGCTTAAATGGGGGGAAAAAGGTACTGTTTCCCCAAATAAACTGCAAATGGCATTTCTACAATCTCCTGAACTTGTCGTCCCTGGCAAGGACACGCAGGATAAACAAAAGAAATGAAATAGATTTTCATTACCTGTGTCTGGATGCATAAACATCCCTGGATCTCTGGTTGGGAATTGTTTAAGATTGTCAAGATCCTTCGGCATGGCAGTAACAAAGCCTGTACACCTGTCATCTTTGTAGTCTGTCTCCTGTCTGTCTCGGTTGTTTGTGTCTTTGGAGACCCACATCCTATCACTGACCCTTCTCAGCATGTTTCCCTGACAGAGGAAACCTTATCTCCACCTTTCAAACAGGCACGTCAGCATGTACAGTCCTCACTATCTCTAATGGAGGTAAGTGAACCTGATTCAGGCTTTCTGATGTATCCCTCCTCCTCAGGAAACATCCTGTGACCCAACATCCACCCCTACAAATAGAAAGAGAAACACTTTTTATGAGTTTATGGCTGAGTTTATAGCTGGGTGGTTAAAGTTGTCTCACCTGGAGAGTGAGACGACTTTAAATCTGAGTAAACAAAGACAACATGGGGTTCCTCAGGGCTCCATTCTTAGGCCACTTGAATTCATATCTTTCCCCCTTTTCTGAAAATCTGAGTTGTGCAGAGACAGATTTTAAACAAGGACTAAAAACATCACAGTTTACAACAGCTTTTTTAATTTTTTTACTTCATTTCTTGTATTTTGTTGATTATCTTGTGTGTGAATTGTGCTAGAAAATCTTTTGTACTTTTTCCTCATCACATTTTACTTGAATTATAAAAGTTTGTTTTTAGTGAAATCAGTGATGATTTACTTTCACGTTGAACAGTCTTTGCAAATCAAATTTTTCCTGGAGGAAGTCAAGAAAAAGTCAAGAAATAAATAATACCTTAGTAGTTTAAATTCTTTGCACTTGGACTCATTTCTCTACAAATGATTATTACATTTTATAATCACAGAGTGTCTGGTTTTATTCCCAACAAAAGTTCAAGTTTTTTGTTGTAATTTTCTTTGCACTTTTTAAATTCATGCTGATTAACACCTTAACCCCTCTTCACGGTGAGGTGGTAATTTCATGCGCTTTTCTTTAAAAAAAATAAAACATAAAAAGACTCACCTGACAAAACTGTTTTAAATTCCCATGTTTGTTATGTAAATCTGTAAATATTCATTTTCATAAGCAAAGCTTAACTGGACCCAAGCGACATCTTTCAACTCCATTATGTTTTATTAAAGAGACCAGTCCATTTTATGTGAACAATGCAGCATCTGATTACACTGAACTCAACTATAAAGCCTGAGGAAAAAATGTTTCTGCCTGCAAATGTGTTTCTACTGTGTGCAGAGAAATGAACGGAGCAGATTTATTCTCCTATTTACACACGACGGACCTCAACCATTTACTCTACTGCAGCGTCGCTGATGGTTCGTTTTCATTTAAGAAAGAAAACATTAATATTTAACCAGGCTCCCGGCAAAGTGCGAAAGCTCAATGTTGTCATAATTAATACATTGCAGCTTCATCTGTAAATAAACTTGCACAGAAACAGGCTACCATTATCAGGATTTGTATGTTTGTGCATGTGGAGATCGCCTGTGCAGAAAGTTCTCATGATGCAGACTTATTTAGCTTCTGCATCTTTTCTGCCACGCAGACATGCATAATCATACACACACACACACGCACACACACGCACAAATATTTCCCATCCACTTCAGAGTCAGCAGAGGGGATTTTAACGTCAGCGTCCACTTCACACCACGTTCAGGAATGTGGAGTATGAATGTTAAGATCTACTCTGGATCACATCTTAAAGTCTGCATCTTGGTTTCCCTCTAACCTCAGTGTGGTGCATAAAGTCAGCTCTGTGGGGGAACTAAGCAATGACAGCTATGACTAATTTTGGAAATAATTTATATAACATATTTGAAAGAGCATATCTAATGACAAACAAAAGCTAAACGGTGTCAGTGTCAGCAGAATTCAATTCAGCGTTTTACTATATGAAAGCAGGACTGTGTGACCTTTGAAGAATTTTTATGCTTGTCTGCGTAAAAATGTTCTTGTTTTACATTTCAAGCATGTAAAAACAAACAAATAAAAGCTGTGACATCTAAAAGAAGTCAATCTCTGTTGTGGTGTTTAATCCACATCAAGCATCCAGAGTTCTCCTCGTTACTTTATTGTTAAAAACAAAGTTGTGCCTGCTAAACCGCATCCTGCAACACAGGGCCACCTAATTAACTCTATCTCCCCTCTCATTACGAGCCAGGCCTTTCCTGTTATATCTTGTCGTGCTGCGTCTGTTTCCACTCCTCCTGCTTGTTTCATGTATACTTTCTATTTTTTTTTTTTATCTCCCACACAACATGGCTTTCAGTTTTTTCTCTGTATTGTCTGAGTGCTAAAAGCCTTTATGTTTTCCACTGCACAAAGCACATAATGCAGTTCTGGTGTTGACCTAATCTGGATGAATAATTCACCTCCAGGACCGGGCAACTCATGTAGCACCCTGACCCCCCACTCAGCCCGGTGCATGATTGGGACACTTTGCACACTCCCAAAGGAGATCCACCCTCCCAGCCTCAGCTCCTCTGTTCTCCACCACCTCCTCCCATCAAATATTTAGTCAGTGTGGAGGGAAAAGCGAATCCCTGGCACCCCTGTGGCTTTAACTCACTGTCTCAACTCATCTCTTGCCCTCATACACATTGGGCCCTGCTGTTCCTCTCAGTGTTCTCCGTACACACGGAGGAAACAGGCAGATAGGACCAGGGAATGAGTGTCTTGTCAAACATGTTGAGATATAAGCTTTCTGCTGGGAAGCAACTACACTGAAGGCTTTTTGTAATAAAACCTTGTCTGGAATGTCACTGGGTGAATTATGAAGCTTTAACTATTTCTGTATGTTTTTTTGTGCCCATGCATGTACACATATATAAATATACGCAGCTCTGGAAAAAACAAAGAGCCCACTGCACTGAACCCCATTGAAAACCTCCTGGTTATTCCACCAAGTATCGATTTCTGAACTCTAACCGAGTTAAAACATTAGTATTGTTGTTTCTAAATGAATATGAACTTGTTTTCTTTGCATTGAGCTCTGAAAGCAATGCATCTTTTTTCATAATTTTGATCACTTCTCATTTTCTGCAAATAAATACTACATTTTTACTTGAAATTTCAGACATGTTGTCAGTAGTTCATAGAATAAAAGAACAAAGTTCATTTTACTCAAACATAAACCTATACAGAGTAAAATCAGAGAAACTGATGATTTTAAGTGGTTTCTTAATTTTTCCGGGCTGTGACGATTCATCGGGTTAATCATGATAAATCAGTTACTGAAATAACTGTCAGCTAATTTAGTAATCAGTTAATCATTAGATGGGGTGTAGAGACTAAAAAAGGCCAATCGCTGACAGCAATGAAGCCTTAACTATACAAAAATAGTTACATTTTGCATGTAAAGTTAAAAAAGGCTGTAAATATGTTCTAAGCCACATAAAACATGGCTTCAATGGAAAATCTGTAGAATGTGCCAATTGTTTTACCTGATTGATTTACCGCCAAAAGAATCAATAGATTAATCAATAACTGAAATAATTAGTTGCAGCACAAACCGCAGCAATATGGCTCTAAATACATAAGTCTATATGTGTGTGTGTGTGTGTGTGTGTGTGTGTGTGTGTGTATCATACATAATAT
>NW_006800062.1:790066-834176 GCF_000485575.1 Poecilia formosa | reverse complement strand
GTGTGTGTGTGTGTGTGTGGGTGTGTGTGTAGGTGTGTGTGTGTGTGTGTGTATCATACATAATATCAGACTAAGGTTGCAATATGAGAAACTCTGGGTCAGAGTTTCCTCTGTGTCAGATTCAGTGCTGATCAATATGGCTGTCATTCAGGGTGAGATGGGAGGCTTGATATGATGGCAGCACATATAACTCTTCATAACCTCTCTGTATTACTTACCAGCATCCACCGTGTTACAGCATTGTCTGCCAATGCTTTTATTCTTATTTAGTTCTATATGTGTGTATAAATATACATAGTTTTAAATCCTCCCGACCCACTAAGGGACATAGAAAATGGATGGATGGATAGTTTTAAATGAAAATCTATTATTTACCAATCTATAAACCTAATGTTAGCAATCAGATGCTGCTTGAAATAAATATCATGGTAATTTTTTTTTCCTAGTTTTTGGTTTAAACATTATGACATTTGAAAAGTTAACTGCCTGTCTTCCTCAAAAGTAAGCGTATCGCTCAGAAGGTAATATTTAAAATAAGTTCCTTTTTTTTTAAACTAGCCACCATTTTTATGTGTACTTATATTTACGTATTGCATGTTAAACATTATTTATGCCCTTCCCAGTAGTCGGTGGAAAAGTCTTTGTTGGCATTTTTAAGATTCTGTTCTGTTGACATCCATATCTCTTTTTTTGTAAATTAACATTTGCGATGGCCTCCTTGCCATAACCCTAATCTTTATTTCCCTCCACAGATTCCTGGACTCGATTTGGTGAGAAACAAAGTCACGTTTACTGACATAAAAAAGCGCAAATTTGGCAAAATTCCTTCCAAATATTTCTAATCGTAGCGTTATTTTGATTGGAAAAGATCATAAAAACCAATCGCAAAACCCTGCAGGGGTTTTTAAGAAATGAAATGACCACCAGCATTCAGACAACACTTCTACTAAACATGACGTTTCAGGTTCATATAAAGATGTTTCTGGAAAATACGGTCTGTTTTGACAAATCCAAGAGGTTCATTAAGAACATTTTAAAGCTACTTAAAGGTGAGATTTAAGGTCTTCTGTTCACTACATGGTCTAAATATAAACATTGCTTTAGTCTCACTCAGAAACAATCCAAATGTTATTTTCTGTACTTCCATTAGTGCTGGTGTGTGCCAAGCTGAAGCAGATGCTATAGTGTAATTTAAGGTGGATGGGAGCATATGGGGCTTTTGAATACTGGAGACGGTGACAGCTGAAGAAGTGTCACCTGTCCTCCTCTCTATTTATGTCTCGCTGTGCTCCACTGACGTATGAAGCCAAGCTGGTGGTCTTCTCAGGGAAAACTGACCCATGACATCCCTGCCTCTTCCCTCATGCGGTACATATTACAGATTCACCCTGTATTCCTACAGCAAGCCTCCCCTCATGTGGAAAATTCAGAGGGAAACAAAAAACCTTTTGTCACCTGACTCCATATGTGCAGAGAGACGAAACAGCTGCATCGTCGTGATTGGGAAACTGCTACAAGGTTGTGCACCTGCAGCTAAAGGAGTGAATAAAAGAGCAAACCATATGTTGCTGAAGGTTGTGTGAGGCCACACAATTTGGAGTTCAAAACTCTTGACTCTGGGAAAGATAATCAAGCTTGAAAATGCGGGGTTTGCAGCTGATAACTGCCAGCTGCTGTGCATTGATTACAGCATTTCTTCCCCCCAATTTTTCTGGACGTTTTAAAAATCTGATGTGCATTTTGATTAGGTTGGAGATGCTTAACAGCTCCTGAGGAGCAGGACATATCAGGCAGTTTGGGGAAACATTAAAGTGATGTTGCTGCAGCAGTTATGGTTGATTTAGATGGAGCTGCCTGCTAGTAAAGACTGCTGTTCCCTCTTTGTGACTTTGAGTTGCTCCTGTGTGAGTAAACAGACATTTGGGTCACCATATGGTTCTGTGTGTTTATTCCACTCAAGGCACCAGTCAACACAGGGTGGGCTTTTATTAAAGAGTTGTAATGAGTGAAAGCCATCGTAAGCCAGCTCGATTATTGATTAGCTATGAAGAGTTCTCCGAGGCGACGTGCTTTGATCCTCAGATAAGGTTCTGCAAAGGGAGGCTCAACTTGCTCTGCTTAGAGAGATCCAGGTTGCCACTAACATCCCAGATCGGTTTAGGAATTCAGATCACAGATTAAAATCTAAAACCTAACAGACTGTCGCTGTAGTTTAGGAGAACTTTCAGAATACTTGTATTTATTTTAGTGCTATTAATCGATCAGAAAATTTAATCAGATTCAAGGGAACTCAACATAAACACTGAATAAATATAAATATAACATACTTTAACATTTTAAAAACAAGAAAAGAAACAGACTTAAATATAGTATCCTCATTAGGACAAAATTAAAAAACAATGTTAAAACTGGTTTTATTCTGCTTAATTTCATATTCAACAACATATTTGACGTCCAAATAGCACAAAAAAACTAAACAGATGTAAAATTACAATAGATCATTAAACTTATGCTCTGACAAGAGGTCCTACTTTTATACGACTGTGCATCGGGTATTTTTGGTTGAAACATGCTTTTTCGTCACTGAGTAACTAGTAAAGTACCAAGAAATTGTTCTTAAGCAAAAACATCATTACCTGAAAATAATATTAGACAAAAGTGCGAAGTATGTTGGAGTAAATCACATAAAATGACAGTAAAATGAATCAATATTTGTGGTTGTAGCAAGACATAATTTGAAGAAGTTCAACAGACATTAGATATGCCTTTCCTGCAACAGGATAAAACACATTAAGGTCCCAGTCAGATGATGAAGGGATGAAGCACAATTCCAACCCACAGCAGTATCGCGTGGCCTCGGTACCTGACACTTAAGTCAATAAAAGCCAAAAGTAGCTGACATCAAGATCCAAACTATAGATTTCACAGTAATGAACGTACAGTCTTTGAAACCCAGCATTTAAATTTAAACATGTGACAGAAAAAGTGATGCATCAAAACAGCAAAAAGGAAAATACTGTAAGAACTCACTTTTTACACTCTTTTCATAAATTCAAAAATTAGACACAAGCTTCTATGTCACACTTACATACATTTGAATGAAAGTTAATTTATTTCTGTTTAGATGACATTTCAGCTCTGCAAGGCTAATTTATAAAAGTTTGAGCATAACTGCCTCTTCAGCGGCAAATGTTGAAAATTAATCAGTTTGTTTCCTGAATTTATTCTGATTTAACAGAGATGCTCAAATCTCAAGTATCGATTCCTTAACAACTGAAATAAACTGAACTGGAGAGTTTTTCATATTATTTTCTAAATCAACATTGAAAGTCTCAGTTCTGAATTCTAAATAAAATAAAGATGTTCAAATATAAGCTATTAACAACAAAACAGAATTAAACTAAGCTGCATTACAGCCACAGACCTCAGTGAATTTTATTTTAGTTTAATTGGATAAAACAACAATGTAATGCATCATTGTGAAATAGAGGAAAAATAATATGTTTCCAAACTTGTTTTTAAAAATTAAAAGTTTGCCTGTCGCATTAAATTTCAGTGAAACACATTGAAGTTTATGACATGCCAAAACGGGAAAATGTTTGTTGTGTATGAATACTTTTGGCAGACGTCGAACAGGGAACCCTTCCACAAAGCAATGATTCGTCAAAACAACCAGAAACTCGGCTTACAGCAGAGTTTCTTCAGGGCAAAATCAAATCAGCTAACAAGAAGGCAATCAGACAGAATAATGGAGTGGCAACAAAATGGGCTTTCAATCTGAAAATCAGGCTGGACTGGGCGACTCCACCATTAGGGCCGCAGCCTTAGACTCAGAAATATGACACAGAGGCTGTGGTGCTGGAACATCAGACAGAATAAAGCCATTATAAAAGGCCTGCATTTATATGCTGATCAGAGGGCTGACTCTAACACACAAATGATTTGTTTTTCTGGGTTCGAGATATTGAACTGTGCTGTTTGTAAAGAGAGCTTTTAACTCTGCGTCTGGATGAGATGTAACAAAGACCAAAGAGGAATACGAGGCGCTGAGGACGATCAGAGATACACCGTCCTGTTTATCCCTACGAGGCCAATTATTCAAGTTCAAAGCACTTTACACAATACAGCTTTTTATTTCATATGACTCAAGATTGGAGACTCATTTTGTGATGATTTATTACATTTTCTTTATGTCTAGATTCTTTTTGCAGCTATTATATGATTTCACCACAGAAACAACAGTTTAATGTGTTGCTTTTTTATTTGCTGCTTTATGTTAAAGCATTAAATGTATAAATATCTGATTATATGATCCGATTTCAGAAGATATCAAAACCTATATATCCACCTTTATTTTTATTTCACCAAACACTTTTATCTACATGTATTACTTGATATGTTATTAAAACCTGTTAAAAATGTCAGTATGGATGATTACTGCAGAATATTTCATGTGATTGATTATCTGCCTACAAAAATGAAATTAAAAAACCTTTTTGTTACTATTAGTCTTTCTCTGCTGTTTTCTTTGTCACAGCCTGACATGAGGAAATGGAAAAAAATCAAAGCTTTCACTCATTTCTGCAGCCAATTTAATTGTTTTAACAAACTGAAAAAGGTTGAACTTTTCTACTCTTGCCCACCACTCCAATGGCTTTTACATCCAAAAATGTATTTGCACTAATAAAGAAACACCCACACAGATGAGTGTCTGACTGTAAAATGTGGAAGCATTTTGTTTTCAGCTTTTAAGATTTTCCACATCAGGAGCGCACCTCATGTGAATTACAGACTTTTTCCCTCTGTAAAAAATATAATCAAACTAAAATTAAAATACAAATGATGTGTATAACTTAAAATTAAACATACGCATGGGAATTATCTGTATATTTAATTCTGATTAAATGTCAGCAGGAGATTATTGAACATGTAGGATGGGGTTGTGAAGCTCTTTTTTTATTTTGGATCATATCAAGTTAATAAATGACCTCAAAGGGCAAGTTGTGGAAGAATATATTGATAAAATTACCCACCAACAAACTGTTACAATATTAATAAATGTCTGCTATGAAAGAAATAGTAATGTAGTTTTGAAAATCTTTTCACACTGATGTAATTTGGCATTACATAAATAAAACAAACTGACTGGTAAGATAAGATAAAGTTGGATTAATAAATATTAAGTGGTCATGGCAAAAAGTGGACAGAAGAAAATAAGAGTGAAATTTTTAAAATAGCAGAATTAAAGAACAGTACAGTGTAGAACGATAAACCAGAAATATAAATATTTCCTGTTAAATATCGATTTACAGCTCTGTAAAAAATAAGAGCCCACATAAAATTACCAGTTTATCTGATTTTACTGTTTATTGGTATATTTGAGTAAAATGTTTTATCCTATGAACTACTGACAAAAATGTATTATTTATTTGCAGAAAAAGAAAAACGGTCAAATTGACAAAAAAGATGCAGTGCTTTATGACCTCAAATAGTACTAAGAAAACAAGTTCATATTCATTTAGAAACAACAAAACTAATGTTTTAACTCAGGAAGAGTTCAGAAATCATTGTTTGGCGGAATAACAATCAGGGTTTCATTGGGGTTCAGTGCAGTGGGCTCTTATTTTTTTGTTTTCAGAGCTGTATATCCAAAAAATGCAGATCTTGAACAAATATTAAAGCACACAACAGTTATCTTAAGGTTCTACAATGTAGAGAACCACATAATTAAATATGATGGGCTGGATTTGGCCTGTGGGCCTTGAGTTTTACATCAGTAAAGGAAGGCCAGTGTTGCTGTAGTTTCAAACAGGCGTCACTAGAGTCGAACCCTGAATGACAACCAAAGGCTGGCTTGTAAGTAAACCTGATTTCACTGGCGAGAAAGCCGTAAGATGGAGTCACCCCTTCACTGGCGACCTGAGCACGGTGAAAAAAGGCTGAAAGTCCTTTATGAGACACATATTACAACTGCCACACACATGACTGCATGCGCACGCAGTTCAAGGTTCATTTCAATGCAAATAAGTCTCTGCCCTTCTTCTCAGAGGAGTTCCTGCCAGATTGCATTTTCTCCACATGATGTGGAAGATCTGGATTTTAATTTGAGCTTTTCAGGCAGAAACAGGCGGCTAGTACAACGTGCAGAGGTTTGCTTTATTTTTCAACCTGTGCAAAAGAGATTTGTTACATTTAGGCTTTGTTCATTGTGGAAGGTGTAAGTTTTTTATAGAAACAGGATCATGCATGTTTGATTGTTTCCTTCCAAAGAGCATTTATTTGCTTATCCTGGTGTCAGTTCCATTCTTTCCCATAGTCTTAAAGATGAAGCTTTATTCTTTTGAGCCCTGAAAGAAAGGAAGCTCTTCACTTCATAGATTGCACCCAATTAAATGAGTCTGTTATCATCCATTAATTAAAGCCTATGCTTCTGGAAATAGGCCTGACCAGCAACGGCCATGGACGTGAAATTGACCCAAATACATCAAGATGAGTTTCCATTTTTTACCTCTTTAATCATCTTTTATCAACAGAGGCCCATCAGTGAACCATCATGTCATCTTTCACACTTATTCCCAGAGAGATGTGGATCGCTCGGTTAATATGAAAACAGGAAGTTTCTGAGGGAGCATTCACATCAAGTTAGTTCACTTTAAATGAAGTTTAGTTCGTTTGCTTAGAAGCTCCGGTTCGTTTGGAGAGGTGTGAATCTGATGCGGGCCAAAAAAGCAAAGCCTGAGGAAGTAGGTCTCAGTTTAATTAAAGTGAATTATGGTGAGGTTTGAATGCATATGTGGATGCAAAGGGATCGAGAATACTCCAAAAGCAGGAAGCGGATTGAAGCACAAGGCATTCTGGGTAAATACAACCAAAGTGAAAGTGTGAGTCTCACACTAATGGGGGAAACGGCTTGTGGGGCTTTAAGAAAGAGAAAAGAGAAATCCTACAACAGCAAAAACCTCATGCTACTTTTATTTAATTATTTATTTCAAATAGGTTTTTAAAGACAAGAAAATAATTAGTGTCAGTGGGACTAGAGAAAACATGTGAAAACATAACCAAGAACACAAATAATTAGCCTACTACTATTTTTCTGTCTGAAAAGGAGTAGGAAGAAGTGAACAAGTATTTTATCCTACCCCTTATCTCAGTTTAATGAAATGTATCACTTACAAACTCAACAATTATCCGAAATGTATAATTAAAAGCATGCTGGGAATGTGACATATACTTTGCTAAAGAACTTCTTTGGAGATTTTTGTGTTGTTTGCTTTGGTAATTCTTGATGCAGCGCCCCCACAGGTGAGGAGGGGAACAGGTTTCTGAAAGGGTTTGGATTGTTTGATCCAGTTCGGTGTGAAAGAGAACTGCACCATCTGAAAACTTAACAGATGTCGCAATTTTGGTCCACAATCAAAGCGAGTCTACCTGACGATCGGGTGTGAAAACAGCTTAAATGTAGGAGAGCACACAGTGTTCATGGAGCTGTGGATCGTCAGCATGCGGGTTGGGGAGTGAGTGTATACGGAGCGGGTTATTTGAGGTCAGAACTGATGGAGTGGTCTTCCTCAGAGACAAGCAGCAGCCATGAAGGATTGACACTCTGTGACACGTCTCTCCGGCAGCCTGATTAGTCACCTCTTTGATGCAGCAGTGCATATTAAGGCACTTAACTGACTCTTGCCAGCTTAACAGGGCTGAATAAGACGAATGCAAATTCTCCCGTCATATGAATGATGTACAAAAACACTGTCTTCAGTTGGATTCGGATGTGCTGCAGATGTGTTTGACTGTCTGTGAGCACCTGTCAGTACTCCAAAGAGCAACATCAAGTGTAGTCAGGTGAGCGTTTGAATTTAGTCAAAGTTCTGGGATCATTAGCAATATTGCATTTCCTCCGTGTGTAGATCTATTTACTATATTTTTTACAACCTCAGGTGAGTTGGCAGATGCCTCCTTACCTCAAATCTGCCGTCTGGAAGGAACTGCTTCATAATTAGTGTATTATTGCCCCAACAGGATGGAAAAAGACCTGTAGAACAAAGAGTAGAAAAGAATAAGGAAGATATATTCTAGATATTCAGTGAACATTTTAGAAAATATGATTTGGGTTTCACTCATTTTAGGGAATGCATAGTTGCTGGTTTTTCATTCTTTTCTGTAGATTATTTTTTATCCAAACGGTTTCTACATTTAGTTATATTCAAAAGCAGCAATGAAACTATCTATCTAAAGCTTTGTTCACCATTCTGTTCATTCAGAGTTAGCATAGTTATGTTTTCTGTTATACATTTTATCCAGGTTTGTGAGTTTTCTTTTTCTGTAACATTTAACTGATTCACTGCTGGAAATGAGCATTTTCATCATTACACCAGTTTGTGTCAGTTATGATGTTCCTTCCTAAGATTAAAGGTAAGAGGTAGCTGAACAGCTTTGTCTTATAGATTTGCTAAATTGTACCCAATATGACATCACTTGTTACCTTATTTAGCCCTGAAATTAAACATACAAACTTGATAGAAATAAAATTTGTTATAGAAACTATTCAATGTAATGTACATTTTTAAATACCAAGAAGTCCTGGCTCTCAGAGATATAAATATGTCTGATGTCTGATGTTAATGCCACAACGAGAAAATAAAATTTTGCCTATTTTGTCTGTTATGTAAAACACTGAAAACCACTGAAAAGCTTTTCCACAATATATTTTACTAAAACATCAGTGTCACTGCTACACAAAAAGCTCAAACTTTCACCAAGCTGCTGCGCCTGCATATTAAAGAAACTTTGTTATGAAGTTTGCATGTGTCGGATCAAACTTTTCTGCTGCTCTCTAAGTGTCTGCGGTTGAAGAAAGTATTTTAAATGATCACAACATTTAACATTCCTGAGGCCAGGGCACCAGCTTCTCAAATGTTTTTTTTTTTTTTTTCCTTTGGTGCACATGCCAGACCGGCCTTTACTTTGCAATCTCTGGGGANATCTCTGGGGATTTTACAAGTCTGAAGTCACCCGAAGATCCCACCGAATGGACCGCCACCAGGTTTTGAGATAAGCCAAGCACAGTTGAAGCCCCTTAGCTCTTGACGTCTGATCAGCAGCCACATCATCAGTGAAGCTGTATCTGTTCAACAGCAGCAGCAGCCCCCCTATCTTTCCGCTCCCTCCTCCCCTCCAGGTGCTCTTTGACTGAAATAATTGAGGTAGGGAGGTGGTGGGAGGTTAATGAAGCACTCCCAACACACAACTGACCTTTCCCCAGCCGGCGCGCAAATCATCGCAGCACAGTTTTTTGGACATTTTTAAATGAAAGCCTTTAAATAATTTATCTAACTATAGTTCCCGGAAGGCCCTTCATTAGAAATTGGCTGTGACATTTCCCTCCTCCCCCCAGCCTCTCATACTTACTGCCTCAAATCCAGTCCAAGGATATCACTGTTGATTTCTCTTGGCTTTGTCTTCCTCTCATGTCATCTTTCTCTTTTTCTCTCTCTCCATCTCTTTCTGACACTTGCAGCATTAAAGACTGGGTTTTCTCTTATATTCTAAGCATGACGTGGAAACAACAGCCGGCATAGAAACACAGTATCCACTTAAAATTATTTTATTTTTAACATCTGTTACATGATGATTTACTATGGATCAGGTTTCAAGGAGAAAACAGCTCTGTTTAGTCCACTTTAATCAAACTCTAGTTGGTTCACGTAAAAAGTCCAGTTCGTTTGTGAAGGTGTGAAGGAGAAACCAAAACAGCAAACGCCTGGTTAACAATCTGGGTCTCAGTTCGGTTGAAATTAACTCTGGTACACTTTTAATGCATTTGTGAATGCAAGCAAACCGGAGAATGCACAAAAAGCAGGAAGTGGACAACAACGCAGGGCATTCTGGGTAGATTCAACCAAAACAAATGCACTAGCAGGAGAAATGGCTTGAGATCTTTTACCAAAGACAGAAGAGAAAATTTGATTCCATTTTGTTTACATTTTGTGAAGAAGGAGGTTGCACTCAGTGTCTTCCAGATGTTTTATTGTTTCCTTCAGTGGTTCTTAGTGCAGCGCCACCACAGGTGAGAGGAGGAACAGAAACTAATGTCCGCAAAACTTAATGAACTGAAGGAACACTGGAAAAAAAAATGGGCCAACATATTCACAAAGGTCTGAGAAACTGTATTACTGTATAAAGGGGGGTGTAAGTTAGATTTTTTATGAATATATCGACAGTTGAACATACAATTTATATCAGCATAGAAAACAGATTCTTAGGAGACTTTGTCCTACAAAACACTGATTGATTAAATCTGAAGGAGTTCCTGTTGGGTTATGTAAATTTAACCCCGAACATTTACGTTTTGAACTCTGAATAAACCAATGTCAGTTCCTGTGAATTCAATTAGGTCTTGTGAAGGAGGAATTTGCTCAACAATAACCTAAAGGTAACTTGATAAACCCGTTTCATAGAAGAGCCCCAAAAGTATCAAGTTAGAAAAACAGGCGTCATTGTGAAATACGAGCAAACACAGAGATCTTTATTAAATCTGGACAAGCGAAAACCCCAACATTATTAAAAAGAATGACTCCAAACCGAACAACCGTACAATGTAAAGTTGGGTAAATCATCTGGTCATCATGAGAAAGAAAATCCAGAGGTTTTTACGATCATCCATTTGGCATTCAGTCTTCAGATTTTATGAACTTATTGCTCGTTAAAGATCTACAGAAGCTTCTTTGCAGAATAAATGACAAAGCATTTTACAACAACATTCAACAAATGAGGTAGTTTTGTGGACGAGAAGAAGAATGACAACGGAGATTCTTCCAAAACACACATCAGCAGTGATATTAGTGGAGGTGTTATCAAAGACGGCTGCAGAAACCCAGACCTCCCGCGGGAGGAGCAGCAGTAAACCGATATCCTTCTGCACAAACCCACAACATGAACAGTTCTGGACGGCATCCAAAATCACCAGCCAGTCGGTTTAGCGTTACAGCTCGTCTTTATTCACACATCCACCTATTGATATATATAATAGATGCCTTTTTTCCCTAACGTATACAAACATCAGTCATGTTTTTCTCACTTAGTGTGTTTCCAGTGGGTCTGCTCAACGTTCACACCACAAGTAGCTGGAATCTGTCGGTATTAAGAGAGCAATCCTTATTAGTAGCAATTAATATCAGGTGGTTTAGTCCTAATTTATGGATTATTAAATGCTTTTAATTGCCCAGCATCTCAGCTTGGGTATAAGCAAGACCAAAAGTAAAGTTATGAGGAAAAATGGTTGATTTTCTGCGTATGTTACAGGTGGACTTTATAAAACTGAAGCAAGAACGAATGGAGAAATACACCAGCACTGCAAAAACACAAAGTCTTACCAAATAAGTTTTACTGGCAGATTATTTTACTTATAACATGAGAAAATTATCTTATTATAACTGACGTAATCTCTCAGTAGATCTGATCATTTTGTATTAATATTTTTTTAAAAAGCTGCTTTTTCTTGCTGAAAAGTTACTTGTACGTTAGTTTTGTCTTATTTTAAGTTTATGAATATATTTGCACTGGAAACTAGACCAAAATACCTGGTATAATTCTGTATTTTTGCAGTGTATCTGTTAATTTAATTTCAATAAACATGTTGAATACTTATTCCTCCCACTTTACTACACATAGTCATTTTCTGCTTTGATTTATTTGTCTGCTATCATTTGTGAATTTCATCCAAACAGCACAATTAGAAATACATTGAAATGTTTGATTCTTATTTATCCAGCTTCAGACCTGATGAACACAACTATAACTTCTGATTTGGGGCAGGTGTGATAGAAGCATGCTAAATGAATTTTTCCAGCTCAGCGAGTATTTTTCATCCTATATCTTGCGTTCTCTTCGACTTCCTGTTTGTAATTCACTCATCATGATCATTTTATTGTTGGGTAACGGCACCATGAATCCTATTTTCCCTTTTGTACTCAGGATGTCTTTTCAGTCTCTTAATAAATGGGTTTCTTTGCCACAGTAGTTCATCCCATCCCACCCCCCACTCCCCACCTTTCACACGCACTCACACCCTCTCTTTCTCTCAGCTCCTCTCTGGCTAAATCAGAAGTTCTTTATTACCTGGAAACAAGAGCAGATATATGCCTCTGTCTCGCAGCCAGGCAGGTCTGGTTTACAGTGTGTGTTGTGAGGGATGAGTTGTGTGCAGCATTAGTTTCCAGAAGAGAGAATAGGAGGCGAAAGGGGGGATTATCTACATGTCCTTTGTGCTTTTCTGGATGCGTGTGGAGATAATATGGAGGGACTGGTTCATTACTTCTCAAGGTCCATGACTGGGGCTCCATCTGTGTCACTCACCTTGAGGGGCTGCTGTGTGTTTTTTCTTATTATTTATGTTTTGTTTGTCTCTGGCGCTCAGTTATATTTGGTATTTTGGTATTATTGCTCACCTTGTTGCCAGCTAACGCCAATGCTTTCTTTTTATTCACAGAAATATATTGAATTTGTGTAGTAGATTAATATTATAATCATCCACCAAAAGGAAAACGAAACAAAACCTCCTGCTCAAAATACACCTCTTCTGACTTAAACAAAGTGAGATACAAGTAAATATTTAGTTTCAGTTTTGTAGAACAAAGTTATTTGACTTGTACTGTAGCTACTTTATGAATGAAATCTGAATCTCACCTTCTGTAGGATCACATTAGGTCAAGATGTCTGTTTATTATCCACATTAAGATATAATAAAACTTTCAACATTTCACTAAAAATGCTTAACTAAAAGTATTCAAACAGTTTTTAAAGCTTTTTGACTGAATGTATAAAATAAGATCAAAAATATAAGATCTATTGCCAGGCAGATAAACGTTTTGAGCATCAACAATGGATAAGGTCGTGTATTTGTCATACTTTGAGACTTTGGGGAGACATCTGCAGCAGCAGTGGGTTAATTGGACTAGATTTGTTGCTTGGCAAGGACATTTTTATGAGGCTTGGATAAAAGCAGTCATTGTAGGTAAAATGTTAAACATAAGGATGTCTGTTATGCTCTGCAGTGACAGTAATGTCCTTCAAAATGAGACACTCAGAAAGCGTATTTGTGCCACTGCTCAAAATGAAAAACCTGGACTTGGTATGAATATTGCTTCCACAGAGGTAGGTTAATGTTTTCACCCCCACACTCTTTAATACTTACCATGGTTGCGTGATTTCATTTTGATCGTTTCCTGCGTTGCAGGTCTGGTTATCCGCCTCCTTGTTTCAGCGAGCCGTGCTACATTTCAGGTGGAACAAAGGCCAGGAAGCAGTATTAGTTACTGCCTCAAACACATTGCATCACTGCTCTGCTTTCAAGATCTTAACATTTTGAGTGTAGGAGTTTCTGCATTCCATTTTTCTCCAGCCTGGGACACACACACACACACACACACACACACACACGCACGCACGCACGCACGCACGCACACGCACGCACGCACACACACACACACACACACACACAGAAGTATCGGAGTAAGTGATTGGATGTTAACCAGTCTGGAATAAAACAGATGGAAGCCTGCACTACTGCACCAAGCGCAGGAAATGGATTTATCCCACCCACCCCCTTTCTGTTTCCCATAATCCTTCACTGTCTCCAGTTCTGCCACCATTACGTCCTGACACACGATGATATACACTGCATACACACTTAACCATTTCATTTCTGCTAACAGAGCACTGCATTCTTCATTCAAAATGACAAGTGTAGTTATTATTCTTTAATAAAATCCTATTTGTACAGCTGCTGCTGCTGTGCTTCTTAAAGGCACACACCGTTTCTGGTCTTTCTGGTCTTTGCATAATACACAGCAAATGTCCCAGAACAAAGTGTGGAGATAACTACTTATGATAAGTGCAGAAAAATGCAAAGTATGAGGAGGTGAGAGTGAAATAAGAGGGTTTTAGTAACTCGGAAACAGCCAAACTACAGCGCTTTCCCAAAGCGTTCATTCCTCTTGAACATTTCCGCAAAGCTGGCCACGTACATTAGTATATTGTATTGAAATTTTATGAGATAGACTAAAACAAAGTGGTGAAAAATAATAAAGTGGAGCAGAAATTAGAAATGGTTTGCAGATTTATTGCACATAAATATCTGAAAAGAGTGATAAGCATTTCCATTCAGCCAGCTGAAGCAACACATTTTTATGTATTTTTATTTTTTGGGTGTTTCCTCCAGCTTTGTGCATTCAGAGAGATTTTTTGGAAAACAGCTCTGAAAACGCCAACTTTAAAGTTTCCCTAAGCTTTAATTTAGATCTGGGTTTTGCCTGGGCATTTTCAGGGCTAGCACATGGACCTTTCCCTTGAAGCTCTGGCTGTGTGTTTAGAGTCATTCTGCTGCTGAAACATGAACCTCTGCTGAACAGCTTTTTTTTTCAGGATAACCCTGAACTTAGCTCCATCTGCTTTTTCATCTCTAACTAGTTTACCATAAGAAAAGCTAAGCATGATGCTGTCACAATTATGTTTAAGGTAGGGGTGGTGCTTATTTACTGTGATGTGAGGCTTAATTTGACTCCAAATGGGCTAAAAAGTTCAGTTTTCGTCTCATCTGGTGAAATTACTTTCTTCATGTTTGCTTCATGTTTTCTTCACGTTCTTATTGTGGTTTCTTTTCAGCTCTCTTTGCCTGGCCAGTTGGTTTTGGTGGTCGGCCATGTTTTTATAGTCGGATCAACTTGCAATCAAATGCAAGACAAGTGAACTCTGACGAAAACTAAAGGGTCTCAGAGATGTGAACGCTACTTTGTGTTGGTCTGTCACATAAAATCCCAATAAAATACAATGAAGTTTGTGGTTTTTACATGGCAAAATGCGAAGCATCTAACGGGGTTTGAATGCTTTTCAAGGCGCCCTGCTTAGTTCTTGTTTTTTCTTGCTGCCTCCGTCTGTTTAGTTGTGAAATGACTTTTTCAGCCTCAGTGACAGCCTTTCACATCCAAACCGCTGCCTTTTCTGGATCCTTCTTTATGACTCAGATTAATAATTAACTTTTTTTGTTAACTGAGGGATGTAAAGCGAGCTAATCCCTTTATGAGAGGAGAGTGTGAGGCTGAAGTTTTCTGTGAGTGTTTGCTAATGAATCGAGCTGGTATCAGTATGCACAATGCATCCTTGTGTAATGTGCAAGCGTCATGTGTATGTTTTGTCTGAGCTGCAGCAGGGCTAATTTCCACCCTGCTAGGGTCCTGGAGGACTAAGCTGCTTTTGACCTGATAAGCTCATTAGAATTCCCCACTAATTACAACTGGGCCCTGTTTGGTTGTCACCAGATGTGAACAACAAGTCCCCACCATAACTGCTGATGAGAGAGTTAAGGGAAAGCTAGGGATTTTAGCGAAAATACAATAGTTGGAGCAGTTCGTCGACATTCACGCAGCAGGTCCTGATGCTCAATTCAGATTTTTTTGCTGAAATCTGATTTTTTTTTTCATATTACTAATTAAACCCAATCAGACTTCCTTGTGAACAGTTGATGTCTCCAAAGAAACCCACATGCACAGAAGAAGAACGTTGAGAATGGATGGAGGTCTTTATGGATCGATTTAAAAGTTTGTTCGGTAATGGGATCCGACGTAAAACATAAGATCTTAGCATTCTTAGTTCTGGACAAAATATCTTATTATATTTAAAATAGGATAAAAACTAACTTACAGGTAACCTTTCAGCAAGATTTAAGAGCCTGTTTTAAGACAAAACCTCAATAATGGTGAAGAAGTATTAGTTCCACTGGCAGATTATTTTACTCATAATATGGGGAAAATGTTATAAGTGAAATAATGTGCATGTGAAACTAACTTTTTAATCAATGTTAAGGAATTACTGTCGTAAAATAAACTCCTATATCTTGCTGAAAAGTTACCTGTAAGATAGTTTGTCTTATTTCAAGTGCACCAAACTACTTCTTTGCAGTGGCAGCAGAAGATCAAAACAAGACGAAGGAGGCTAATAAAAATATTGCATAGCTAATATCCTTTTTTAGCCTTTGTGGTGTGTAGTCAGAACCAGCTGTGGTCTGATGTAATGTGATGAGCTTCAGTGACACAAACTTCTCTCATAAGGTCATAATCATAATTCTCAGCCATTGTTTATGTTCTGATTTACCACGTCTGGCTTCTTCTGGTGCAGAATTATGACTCGTGTCTCATGCCTGATATAAAAGTCCAATAAAATGTGACATGATCATTTAGAATGCAGAAAACAATCTGATGCGAATCTGAATTAGCTCCAAAGTTGGACATAGGTCGAATATGGACAAATAAAGCAGAGCTGTGCTGCGTTTGCCTGCTGTGTGAACGCAGCCTAAATGGGAACAAAGGATTCTTGAACGTAGATTACAACGGGAGACGGAAGGAGAGAGAGGTGGGAGAGAACATGAGAGAGCGATTGTAAATTAGCGGAGCCACCACTGAGCGTTTTCGAGGCTAAAGTGAGGGCAGCAGGGAGTGGGGCCCGATATGTCAGAATCTCCCTGGTAACCAATCCTTCAGCCACCCTCCCGCTTACACACACACACACTCACACCACCAGTCGGGTGGTGTGTGTATTCAAACCCAGATTACATCTAAAGCAGCCCTGAAAATTTATAGCAGGGTCTCTCTGCCTTTGTCACATGCTAAAAACCCGACTGCTTCTCTTTTCAGCCTCTCACTTTCTAAGTCTTTCACTTTCATTCTCCATTTCCCTTAATCCCCACTCGTGTCTTTTCAGGCTCATTCAGCGCTTTGTGTGCCCGTCTTATTCCTCGCTGTGTTTTTCTCCGGCTCCGATCGGTTGCTCTTATTCAGCGTGT
The DNA here is from genome assembly GCF_000485575.1 of Poecilia formosa. Lineage (NCBI taxonomy): Eukaryota > Metazoa > Chordata > Actinopteri > Cyprinodontiformes > Poeciliidae > Poecilia > Poecilia formosa. Next base: position 817,342 of record NW_006800062.1, on the reverse strand, counting down.
GTGTCCGCCTCACTTCTGCCTGCCTGCATGCGTGTGTGTGTGTGTGTGTGGGTGTGTGTGTGTGTGTGTGTGTGCTCTCGCATGTTTGCAATGCAAGCGTGTGCATTAATGTGTTTGTCTGAGAGGCGGATGTGCCGTCTGGGGGTAAAAACTGTCGTAGGGGAACATCTGCCTTGACCTCTATTATGCTCGTCTATTTGCTTCTTCCTCTCGCTTTTCTGTGGAATGAGAAAGCAAATTATTGGAGGATGTCAGTTTTTTCCCTTATGTCAACATGTTGCATCCCTCTAATTCCACTGTAGTGTTATAGTGGCTCAGTCTGATGCAGTCTGATGCCTCCAGAGCCAGAGGCCTTGTCATTTGCAAAGCTTCTTTAAGAGATGCTCAGACACTTCTGAAACCTGCTTGCTTTGGAGAAACTGTTTGAATTGTTGAAGTGTCATTGTGAAGGTGACTGAATATTCATCTGATTCATATGATCTGCAGATGATAGTACCTGGTGTAACAGTATAGCTCTGTTTAATCATCTTCTAACATTTGCTTTACATAAACATTTGATTTCAATGTAATACCTCAAATACTACATTAATAAGATTTGGTTTCAGATTCCCTCTTGTTTCTCTCTTAAACCATATCTTTTGCACTTTATTTAGAAAACAATGCACAGAAATAGGTTTAGTTTTTATACTGTTTCTGTTCATCATGCAAATATGTTCTGAAATTATTTCGTAGACATCTATAAACTTTATCTAACGTCTGTCCAAAGCTTTAACAGAATAATTCAAAGGAAAAACCATAAAAATGTCTTAAGATCAGGAGTTTGATTATATATCATATTTAAATAATATCAGTGTCGTAGTCTCTGCAGCCGAAACGCAGATGGTCAGGATGTGGATCCTTAGAAAGCTGCTGGGAAACTCCAGAGATTTTAGTCAGCTCCACTTAGATCTGCATATTTAATGTGTCTCAGGATGTTGAGTTTGAAAGAAACACTGTTAGAGAGAAAAATGAAAGATGTAATGAAATTTTGTTCAAATGGTATCAATGATACTGATACTGATGCATACAAAAATATGCAGATGTTTAGTCATTCAGTGACCAGCTCACCAAACATTTATGTTAACACTGTTAAAGGAAGCAGTTAAATGAATATCTACAGTCTGAAGTCAGTGTGTTGTTTCCCTAACTGAGGTAAAACACTGACTTCATCCCTCAGTGCACCTGACGCTTACATTCAGCTTCTCTCTCATTATTCAAATTTAAGAAAACAGAAGAGATGCCTTTCTGTGACAAATGTAGGAGAGTTAACAGCTGTCTGATTTCCAGTGAGATTGTTTGTCATGAGTTGAGGGACTTTGTGGTGATTGTGTGGTTTTATTCTAAACTTTTTGGTTTTATGACATCAGATTTTTTGATTGAGTTGTAGTTCCTCTTTTATTTTCTGAATCTGGTTGTTCTTGTGCACGGTTCCGTCTAATTCTTGTTTTTCCCGTAGCACCAGTTTCTTAATTATTTTTGCTTTTATTATGCCTTTGTATTTCTTGTTACTTTGGTTTTAGGTCATGTCCAGCCTAATTCTTGTTTATCTAATCTTTGTGTTCCTGTTTTGGCCTCTCAGTTTAAACTCCCCCACAGCTTTTCCACGTTCAGTCTGTCTCGCTTACCTGCTCCCACTCCAGTAGTCATCCTCCCAGTAAAGCCTCCTGTTTTCTTACTGGGTTTCCCCGCTTACTGTTTTCCAGGAAAGATAGCAACACCTGAAAATAAATTTGAACAAAAATATTGGCAGTGTTTTGAGCAACAATGATAGAGCCATTCATGATGCGTCACATGACTGTAATTTAACAAACAGAAGAGTTTCATTATCACTTGGCTTATCTCTAATTGTTAGGAATGTCCTGCTCTATTTGTTTTTGGTTTTGTTTTGTTGTTTTTCTGCAGGTTTCTTCCTGTCATTTTCCACTATTGCCTCATGCTGAGTAGTTTTCCCTCCACATAAGCAAATAAAGACAACAGGCGAATAGATACTGTGAAACCTTAGTACCTTTAAACGACAATTGTTATGAATTGGTGCTATATGGAAATAAACTAAGTTAATTTAGATTTAAATATGTAAACATACGTCATCCTGTCATACTTTATCTAAAAAGAGTTTTTCTTTTTCTAGCAAGAAAAGGAAAAAATACCAAACAAAGGAGCCAGTTCCGCCTCGCTTGTAAGAAAATATATGAAGTTTAACTTTAGATATTTAAACTAAACCTCTTGGGTTTTCGTTACTTCTCAGGTCTGATCATGGAGTGAATTTGTTTGCCACTAACTGCTGGACTCTAAATTGTTTCCGGCATGTGAATATTTTTTTGTCTCTATTAATTGATGGATTTCAAATTGGTTGGAAATGGGTTGGTAATGATGGTCAGGCTGCCTGATTGAGCAGTCATTCATTTTAATCAACATGAAACAGTAAAGACTAAAACAAGTAAGAAATTATTATAGAGCTGATTCTCTGTGCTGATTACTGACTTCTTACCATCCTGACATTTTGCTTTGGCCCTTTTGTCTTATTTTAAGTAAATTATGACAATGTAAAATCGAGGTTATATTTAAGTAATTACTGACTCCACAATCCTGGTTATTTATACTCATATGTACATTCTTCCCCCAGAACCTCTAAGAAAGCTGCAGATTAAAAAAAATGCTGTAAATGATGATGAGCATGAAACTTGCAAAACTTTGAAATAAAAATGATTTACTAAAATGTCTAACTTTCTATTTTAAGTTAGTTTTACATAAGAGTAAGTGAATGTTTTTACTGATGAATTTGTTTGAAGAGATGAAGATTAGAAGCAGCTGTGATGACAATTTGCTGTGGTTTTAGATTTTCTTATATGTAATAATTGATTAGAAAATAAAATAACTAAAACCAACAGTTGTAAAATGTGCAGGATTAATCCTGGCTCAGTTTTTTTTTTAATGGTTTTACTCAAAAAGCCTTTGGACAAAAGTTTTTTTTTTTTCTTTTTTCATCAACTTAGTTCTTGCAGTGGAAAAGACTGACTTTCATGTCACATATGAAAAAAAACTGCAAATACTGGCAGAATTGTTTTTGCGGCTAAATAATAATAATAAAAACTATTCACAGACGTTTCTCCATCCAATTATGCTCCTTCAGTGATTTTGTTTCTGAGTTTGTCGACTCATTTTGTTCATGGCTTCTTTGTGATTGTGTTCAGAATTGGCAACCTCATTTCCTCTTCCTTTGTTTGTAATTCTGCTGTTTTCCAGCAGCTCCAAAGCCTAATTTATTCCACCCAGGTAATGCCTTTTTTCACTTCAGTAACATGCTGGATTTGCTTGCCATTTAAAGTCAAAATAACAAATATGGCATAAACAGACACAGAACTTTTTATTTTCTACTGTCTGACATTAAATCAAACTAAATTTTCCTGTTTTAGATCAGCTAGGATTAATACTAATATTAGTGTTTGCAAAATACCAGAAAAATGAGAAAACATTTTAGATAATTTAGCCTTAACTCACAAATGTTCATCCATCACCTCAAAAACGTTGCTTCCATGTGCGACATCATGAGAAATGTCTGACCATCTGGCCATCCAGGAACGAATTCTGTGTTGTAGATGAATATGATTTGGTGCAAATCAAACCCTAGAAGCAAAGCAAAAACCTTTTATCCACAGTTCAGTTCATAAAGGACAAAAGAGGAAGAAGCCATCCTAAAATCAGCAGAAAAAAACTGATTCAGGGCCAAAGAACTTAAACAGATGTCGTTTTAAGGGTATTTTGTGGATCTATCAATGCAACATCTCAAAACATCTGGAAGAATTTTAAAGGGACAGTGTTATGTAAAATTGGCTTTAAAACTTGGGTACAAATAGGTCTTTTAAGTAGACACCAAATTAGTTACAAAGTTTCATAACTTAAAAATGTGTTTAGGAGAAAATCTGGTACAGTTCCTCCAGGTTTGAGCCAAAATTGGAGCAAACTGTTGTGAGAGGCTTGTTGGAGGAAGTTTAATCTGTCAGGACATGTCTGCAAGCTTCTGGATTTATTAAATCAAATTGTAAATAGGAAAAAGTTTTAGTCATCATGAAAGATCCAAAGTTGGAAAATTTCAGTTTACTCTAACATAAGATAGCAAGAGAAAAAATGTTTTCTCTTCTCTTTGACAGTTTTAGACAGTCTGTGTAAATATCTGGTTTTAGTGAGAAAACAAATTTTAAAAAATGTTAGAGTGGTGTGCTGCGTGGAGGTTTAGCATCACCAGAAGCTGAGGTAAATAAGTATGGGTATGCAACATCCCATGTGTGTGTGTATGTGTGTGTAGTTTACTGCAGGCAAGTGTTTATGCCTCCCCTCACCTGCAGCTGGTGGGTGGGCAGAGCAGAGATGAGTGTATTAGCCTCTGGCACACATCAGCACCCTGGGACCAGTAGCTGGTGGCGCCAGCCATCTTTGGCACCACTTCGTCCCCAAACCCCCGAGGCTGCGCGCCTCATGAGGAATGTGCGATCATAAGTGTACATGAAAAAGCGTCTGTTTCCTGGACGAGCCTCTTAAGGCGTTACCTGAGCACTGATGAATTCATGTGCACTAATGTAAAATGAAAAAAAAATACATGTAACGAATTTGCAATGAGGTTTGTGCGATTTGAGACGCATGTCGAAAACGATGTCCTTGGAAGCTGAAGCTGTGCAGCGTTGGCAGCAGAGAACAGGGACAGTTGCCTCCACAGGGACGGCTCTTAATTGGACTGATCGTTTGGCCGTCTTTCACTCCACTCACTTCCCCTCTACCCTGCTGCACCGTCTTCCTGTCTCCTCCCGTCTCACTCTGCAAATCACACCATCCTTGTTCTCCACTCTCAGTTCTGTCATGACCGAAACTTTCCACCGCCTGCTGCAGAAACCCCAGAATCTCCGTCTCCGTCTGTCTTTCTCTCCGTCTCTCATGCTCATCCCTCCCTCTTCATTTGAGAAACAGCAGAGGGATCGATTGGTGGTCGCAGCCTCTCTTCTCTCCGCCCAGCTCGAATTTATTATTCTCTCAAACACTCTCACTCTAATGGTCCTCTGGTGGGCTGGGTTGTGCAGCTCCTCTTGTGCACACACACACACACACGCGTGTGCGCACACACACACACCAAGCTGACACAGATGTCAGATGTTGATGCATTACCACATCACAGTACATGCACACTCAACCCAGGGACCTTACACACACAATATCATGCACGCTATGAATTCATACATTTTAGATGCACACATGGGAGAGTAATGTATTCACATGTGTGCATTAAATAAGGCAGGCACAGACAGTATGTTGCACAGAAGTGAGAATGACCTGACGAACCCTGGACTGAGTCAGCATTTCACATGTTCAACTTTTTCCTGGGTGACATCCATTTTCCATTTTTAGCCTCTGTGTGAACAGACCCAGGTAAGACACCAGAAGGAGCAGCACCCAACTGAACTTTTATGAATTAATTCATTGATTTGCTTAGAAAAACACTGAGATTTTCATCTGCAGTAACAAACATGAAGATGGCTTTGAAATACAGGTTTTTTTTCGACTCCCAACTTGTTGCTGCTCACGCTTAAACAACATTTCATTACATTTTCTTTTCATTTTTAGCTCTGTCAAACAGTATTTCTTTCAAACCCTGACTCAACAACCTGAGACACATTAAATATGCAGATCTAAGTGGAGCTGACTAAAATCTCTGGAGTTTCCCAGCAGCTTTCTAAGGATCCACATCCTGACCATCTGTGTTTCGGCTGCATTGACTATGAATGATGCAGTTGACCAAAAACTCATAAATAAGAATTCGGGGCAGATCTTTTCTCAGACATATTGCCCCCAAAGTAATTGCGGTAAACAACATGATTCAATTAGAATAAAACATTATTGATTCCAGAGGGATATTAAAGCTGCCACAGCATTCACATAAAAACACAAAACAACAGCTGCAAAGAAAAGTAAAGATCTGTGTGCCAGCAGCAATACCAAAAGAGAAAACATGACTGGCAATGACTGTTTTATACTGCTGGGGCAGAATTTGCTGTAGTTAGGTTCACACTTTGACTAGGCCACTGAACAAGCTGCATAACATACGTGTTCCTATTCTTACAACTGCAGTATGTAGCTTTACATATTTGTGAAAAACTTGAGCTCCTCCGCCTTCTCTCAACCAGTCAGAGCCAGGAGGCGGGTCTTAGTGCTGTCAATCGTGCCTGTGTGAACACTGGTACTCAGGCTGTGGGTGGTGGTCAATATGGACTAAAATATTTATTGAGTTTTGTTTTTTAATTTACCATAAATTCATCATGATAATGATTAATCATGATGATAAATGATACAGTGAATGCCCAGCTGTACTCAAGCTTCTTCACATCTGGTCCAAAATCAGTACTTGTGGTCTGATTGGTTAATTTGTTACTCTAAATTGTCCTTAGGTATGAGTGTGTGTGTGTGTCTCTGTTTTGTCATGACCATAAAAGAGGGTCACAATTTAAATAAACTGTCCATTAAAAAACAGCTGAAGACTCTTTTGAGAAACACTTTTTTGAGTTCTTTCTAATTACTTATTTATAAATCCAACACCTTATGAAGCAGCAAATGAAGTAAAACATCTTCTGTGAAAATCTCCGTCTTTCTGTAGATGCATTGCATTGGCCTTTTCCTCTTTGGCTCCAGGAGGCAGCAGAAAGATGTGTTTTCACCACAGTTATCAAGAAAGTGTTCCTCATCTGCATCACACTGCTTTCCATCAGTTCTGTTGGAATCTGTCTCGGCGCTGTCGTCGTCTCCTCCCTCTATTTATGGCTCTGCTTTGACTCAGACTGCAGCTTCCAATTTATACATGACCACAAATCACCCAGACTAACGGGTAGCCCCACTCCTCTCCTGGATGGAAGTGGGTTTGATGGTGAGAGCTGATAGGCTAATAGGCAGGAAGGTGCAATTTTTTATTAATTTTTTTCAGTACAGACATTTTCTTAACTGTTTGAGCTCATTTTAACATTGACCGTCTTGACTTCTCTTTATAACTGGAGCTCCATTTCATCAGAGTTTTCCTCAGATCTGACTGAAGTCAATGGGAAAACGTGACACATGCATTTAAGATCTGCAGATTAAAGTTGCTGCTTTTTTATGACTTTACTCACTCTGTGTGGAACTGCAACAGAAAACTCCAATGTATTTTAATGGTATTTTATATGATAGAGCAACACAAAGTAATTCATAACTGGACATTGGTTTATGAAAATGTTTCACAGAGAAAAATCTGAAAAGTGCGGTGTGCATTTCTTTTCAGCTCCCCTACGTCGCTATGTATAAAATATTTTTTAGGAAAAATGACTTGCAAGTCCAACCAGCATCTTATTTGGATTTAAAGTGATGAGAGAATCTAAACCAGCTCATTCTGACAATATGCAGAACTGACCAGACGGAAATTACATGCAAACAATTTCTGAACTTGTTTTGTTTTGCCCATAGACCAGGGGTGGCCAAGTCCAGTCCTCGAGAGCCACCACCCTGCAAGTTTCAGATGCATCCCTGCTTCAACACACCTGAATCAAATGACTGGCTCGTTATCAGGCCTCTGTAGAGCTGATCCCGGTCTGTTGGAGTAAGGATACTTCTAAAACTTGCAGGATGGTGGCTCTCGAGGACTGGACTTGGCCACCCCTGCCATAGACCTATCCTAACCTGTTCAGGGAAGCACAATAAGTTGCCTTCAGGATAACAGACTGAAGAGTGCTCTGCTAAATCGGTGACCTCTGAATGCAACTGGTTGCACTGAATTTGTTTAAGGGCAACCAAAGAAATGGAGGTTAACTCCAATTCGAAGCCACATTTTTACATTTTTTTATGTATTTGTAATAAACAAAACATAAATGTCATCCATATTTCCTTTCACATGACTTTTTGTCAGTCTATCATCCCCCCATCCATCCATTTTCCATCCCACCTTGTAGCTATTAGTCTCTCAAACTAAATAAAATTCAGTGAATGTTGTGGCTGAAAAGCAACAAAACGGGAGGAATACTTTTGTGAGACTGTGCATTAATGCATCAACACCTGCCCACATGCTGAAACCTGGTTATTATTGCTTTCATTTAGGTCTATAAAGGGGCTTGTTGTTCATAAAATAATCGTAAACACTGTAATCTCCTTCTTGCCCAAACTTCTTATCATAAAACAACAGCAGGCATAAAATATCTTTAAAGGGTGAAACATTAAAAGCAACATAAAAGCAGCAAATGAAGCAGAGTCTGGAAAATGTTTCAACTTGTCTGCATGAAAACAGATTTCACAAGAAAAGGCTCAATTTGTCAAATTGCACTAATCAAAATTCATCAGCTGTGCACAAAAAAGATCAAACCTCCATTAAAAGTCCAGGACTTTGACTATGTGACTATGTGACTATTCATTTCTGTCTTTTATTTTTCACACATTGTGTCTCAGACACTGGGGAAAAAACTTTGTTTACTTAAAGCTGCCTTTGAAAAGTGGCTTAAAAAGAAAATGACTATTAGTAATTTTCCTGATAACAACACACACACACACACCTATACGCACACACACACAACCCAAACTCATATCTCACATCACCCGAGGATGGCAGGCTTTCACTTTTAAAAGATTGTTATGGAAAGACCCATTACAGAGCAGAAGGTTTCAACCTCAATTATATGGAGAATATATAGTAGTCAGGTCGCTAATGAAAATGGAGGAGGGTGTCTACTCTTGCAAACAGCCTACTGCGGAAGATGGGGAAGTGATCCATTCTCTTTACGAGGAGCTGTACTTTCTGCCTCTCTGATTGCCACGGCTTTAATGAAGAGCTTACATACCTGAGGGGATGATTCAGGACAACCCAGTCAGGCCAGATATTGGATATGGCTCCAAGCTGGGAATGAGGGAAGTGGACGTTTGTGTGTGTGGTGGTAAAAATATACTCATTGTTGATGGCTGCAGACTGACACTCATGGTAAACCTGTGCAATGGTCGGTTACTTTATGGAAGTATGAAGAAATGTGCAAGAGTTCACAAAGAGAGACTTTGCTCAGTTTGGCTGTCACCACCAGAGTTGGAATGGTATGGTTTAAATAAATGTAAAGCTAATTTAAGCTACAACTAATTGTGAAATTGCATTTAACGTCATTCTTAGAGAAAGAATGGACGCCGCAGAGCATGAACTCACTATAGTTTTATGATTGACCTGCATAAAACCTTATAAAGAGGTTCAGATTTTGGATCATCAGTTCAAGCTCAAACATCTACAAAGCATCCGTTTGGAAATGTAAATGTTGTTTTGTTGAACTACTGAAGCGTGTGCTGTAATCAAAGGTGGCCTGACACTCTGTTAAAGTCAGGGTCTGTAATCATCTCAGAAAAACTTTGCAGCTGTTTGGTTTATTTATTCCATTTCTTGATTATCATTGTTTACAGCTCTCGGACAGAGACAGACCCTAATCTTGGACACTAAGTAAGAGTTCCTGCAGACAATGTGCAATCAGTGTTGTTTACACTGCAGCTGTCCTGCAATCGAATCTAATCAAGGTAACTATGCTCACAAGCGCTCTGCACCTATGCTCAAAAGAACAGCTTGGTTCTCAATCAGGCATCAAAAATATAGGTCTCAGTAATATTGACTGTCAGACAGTAAATCATGTCTAAATGTGACTAAAATGTGAAATTCAAAGCTCTGGCACAGCCCAGGAAGAGGGAAGGGTGGTGAAGCTCTAGTAATTCAAGTATGAGCTGCGAAAGATCACATCTGGGTTAATAAAAGAAACCAGCAAGAGATAAAAACAGAAGGAAAAGGAAGAAATTAGATTTCATACAGGAGAGCCTGCAGCTGCCTCAGAGACGGTGCAGAGATGTGAGGCTGACCTCTGGAAGCAGCGCAGAAGCACGGGTCGCAAAGGTTGATCCAATTCTGGGCAGCCAGTGCCAACAGTCTGATTAAGAGGTGACGAGCAGGGCAGGCCCACCATCATCTCTGCAGGAAGATTCTCTTTGGTGCAACTGAGGTGGTCGCAGAAAGTTCAAGCACCAAAGCTGGCCTGATAATCAGAGAAAGGAGGTAATATTTATTCTTGAGTTGTTATTTCAACAAGGTGCTATCAAAGGTTTCTCTCCTGGTTAATACTTAACATAAACTTTCAGTTTATTTGTGAATTGAAAATAGGCTTTCCAGTGTTATCTAACTTTTTTAATTGTTATTCTTGTTTTTATAATACATTATGCTGTGATTATTACCAGTAACATTTTACCTTTATACAGCTTAAATCTAGTCTTGACTTTGTTAAATAGTCCCTCCTGGATCAAGCTGGGCTTCTGACAGTGTGCAGCTGTCTGCATGATCAACACTGGGGTGTAACAAGTCTGTATTGTATCAAACATGCTCCAAAGAAATAACGGTCAGTTCAGTCTTGGCCTGAAATGACCATTCTTTTATACTTTTTCTAGAACGTCACTTGCAGTGATGTGCATGAGTGGCACACCGCGATTTTGAAATGTACGTATTAAGACTGAACTCAGTGCAGTTCACTCTGGTGCCATTTAACAGCAAACAATGTGTCCTGCCTTTTTCAGAGACAAAACTTTCGTCTCTGGAACATTTTCCCTCTAAGGTGAGAACGTGATGACCGCACAGGAACAGTTCAGGCTTTATGCACAGTCTTTGTGGGACCTAATATCGATTATTCTTGTCTCGACAAAATGCTTCTTTTTGCTTTCAACTTAAAAATATAGTCTGGAGGCTCAAAAGTAACAAATCAATTTTTTGCAACCTGATTTTGATGTTTTGGTCAGATGTGAGTTAACAGCTACAGCAAAGATGAAGCAGAATGAAGGCCTGGCGACAAGCCATTCATTTGATTCAGGTGTGCCGGAGAAGGAATCTAAAAGTTGGAGGATGGTCGCTCTTAAGGATTGGACTTTGGCACCCTCTGATCTAGCATATTAATATAACATAGAAATTAGAAATTTTTAAAAAAAGAAAGAAATTAGAGCTGTAGAGCCTTAAAGACTGTGACCTTGTTCTCCTACTTGCCAGCCTGCCTAAGCCATCCAGGTGACTAGACACAGCAGTTTTTCTATCTAGTTTCAACACCATGAACTGATTTGTTGCTTAAAATTCAAACAAAGCTGGGAGACAAACCTAAAACCAGTCCAACATGAAAACGTACAGAGTGACAGCTGCAGCACGCGCAGGATGGAGGGGAGCGATGTGAGAGAGAGAGAGGGAGAGAGAGAGAGAGAGACACAGAGAGAGAGAGAGAGAGAGAGAGAGAGAGAGAGAGAGAGAGCGTTAATCCACACAGCGTAACATTTTCCTCTGTGAATCTTTGTGCGTTTGAACTTTTCAAGAGGAGGATGGCAAAGAGCGATCGGCCACTCTGTAAATGTCAGGGGATCTGAACGGTCTGAGCCCAGATAGTCCTGCACAGTCACCTGCCACTCACACTTCTTCTCTTCCTTACTCACTCGTTTCTCTCTGTCTGGGTTCAGTTTGTTTTCTCTTTTCTCTCCTCACCCCCCAGTCTTCTCTGCCAGCCTCTCCCACATTTTCATTACTGTCTTTTACCTTTGCCTTGCCATAGCCTGCAGAAAAATAACACATCCTGTAATAATAAACAATGCTAGTTTTTCAGCCACAATTTTCCTGAATCTTTGGGTCTAAATCCCCCTCAGGTGATCCTTCATGGTTTCACATTATTACCAACTGGAATGTGGCTTATGTTTTAATTTTCTATTATTTTTCTTTGGTGGTAATAAAATTTCTCATCGTTAGTTAACTGGTGCTTTTATTCTTATAAATCTTTAATTTCCAGAGGACTCAACAAACCTTCATTTAAATTAGCAGAAATGCAAAAGAAAAAAAATGGTTTGAACATTTTGTTCCTTCCTCCCACGTTAGACCAACACTAACAAAACAATATCAATAAAGAGGAGAAAATTGACGTCTGTAATGTTCTGGGAAGCAGGACACCATAAGAATGTAAATGAAAGTGAAGAAAAATTTGTTGGATGCTAAAAGAAACATTAAAAACGGCGTGGAGAAGAACGGTGTATTAAAATCAAAATGCGGAGAGGCGGGGTCATAAAACGACTGCCTTTACTGATCCGGGCGCAGCGGGCCAGCTGCTGCCTGCAGGCCAGATCTCCAGGAAACACGTTCCACTGAATCCAGGGAATTTTTCCTGGCAGGTTTTCATTTTTTTTATGACAGAATAGGACTAATAGCAAAGGTCTGTGGTAGTTAAATGAGTAAGAAATTTGTGTTGGAAAGTTAAAGCACAGAATAATAATAGTAATAAAATCTAGGTTCTCTCTTCTCCCAAAGGCAACTGCAGAAAAACAGAAACAAAACATCAGAACCAGGAGGATCTTAGTGCTGTCGATCATGCTTGTGTAGATGCTGCTCACACCCTTCATGTTCTCTGCTAAGCTACAGCTTCTCCTTGATAGCAGAGCCTGACATGAATGCCCAGGCTAGTTAGCATGGCTACTGAGGATGGCAGATAAACAGTTTTCCTGTAACAGTAAGGTGTTTCTCTGCCATTTGCACATTTGGCAGCGTACGCACGAGGTTGATTGACAGCGTTAAAACACTCCACAGCGCTCTGATTGGTTGTTTTTGACTGGGAGCTGTGCATTTCTTCAGGTTGCACTGAAAGGTGGAAGAACTTGATTGTTTTTCATGGATTTCCTGTCTCATACCAGGCTGTCACGATGCATGGATAGTTTTAACAAATATGAAAGCAACATATTTTTAAATAAAAGTTACATACTGCGGCTTTAACGCATTAAACAGTTGAGGATGTTTATGCTTCCTTTAGGCAAATCCAGGTTGTTTCTGCAGACCATATGGCAGTTCTTTTCATGCTGCTAAGTTGAACAAGTAGTTACAGATAAAAATGTAGAAAGTCTGAAAGGACACAGAAAACTCTTTGATTAAAAAAATGTAAATTTGTGTGCATGCAGTCTATCTAAAAATGAGTGGAATAAGAGAAGCTTCAAGTAAAGCAGTGTTTGTGTGAGTGGGCCCTCTGCTCGGTCCCATCCCTCCTGGCCATCTCTCTCCACACTCCGACAGCCTCTCTGGCTGTTGCGTGTTTGTCTGAGATATGGACTTGGACGCACCGAGCGACCGCCCACTCAACACATTCCTCTGTAGTCCACCCGCTTCTCTTGGACGTTGAACAAATTGATTTGGGCGTTGATTATTCAGAGGCCACATTTCCCAACTTTTGACTGACTCCCCTCCACCTCCTACTTTCTCTTTGCATCGTGCATCTGCCTCCCTCTCTGACTCACGTCCAGCTGCGGCTCTGCGGGGACCCCACTGAAGGATTCCCGTAGGCCGTGTAGCAATTTCACAGACTGAAGTGGATGCAGACGGAAACAAGTTTGTGTATTGATGTTGTGGACTGCTGCTGTTTCTCACCGCAGCGTGTCACCACTAAAAGGCCCTACAGCAACATATTGTGCTCATGTGAACGTAACTATGTTAACTTCTTTCAGCTCTAAATTATTTCCCTGCACTTCTGTATGGATCAAAAGGAGCTGCCATAAGCAATGAAACCCATGACTGCAGGAAATCAATATAAAACACATACACCAATAATAATATTCAAGAAATATTGGACCCAAACCAATAAAGCATTCATCACAGGGACGTGAGCTGAGGCACAGCTGTAGGCGCAATCCCACTTGTTATTAATACAAATGATGTTCACAGAAAATGACTAATCGACTCTGCACTGTCTCTCTTGGGCGAGGAGCTCAAATTCCTTTTTTCTCTCAAGATGTGGTGAAAAAAAAAGTGATAACTCTAATAAAGGACCCAACCCAAGATGATTACTAACAGGGGGATTGATTCACAATGCACGATGATGTGTTTTTGTTCATCAGTAAGGCATTTAGAGGAAATGGAACAGCTGAAAGTAGGGCTGGAGCTTACAAATAAAATATGAGAAAATCTTTAGAACTATTTATCCCCGTTTCTCTGAAAACGAAGAAGACAAAGTCCTCAGATGGCTGCGCTTTGTCTGGAGAACATCCTGGAAGCCCGGAGAAATCCTTACATAAATGTGATAGGGCCGGTCATTTATTTAAACATTGTTGGAAATATAACTGTTTTTGTTTATTATTTCTATTATCTAGCTCTTTTTTTTATGGTCAAGATTATGAGGTAACAGGAAACTGAGACTCTGGTGATTAATTAACTCCTCCTCCTCGTCCTGTAAGGCCTGGATATTTCTGCGACTCGACTGCTGGCTGAGTCTCATGCGCCCCAGTCAAAAGCATGAAACATAGATCAAGAGGAAAGCTTGAGCGAGGAGACACTGTGTGTTACATGAAACAATCACTGATTGCTCTGGAGCCCTGAAAGGAGGAACAGCTTTGGAGAAATAATACGTCTGATGTTTTCAGTCATCCCTGTTGCAACCACAACATGCACACCTTATTCCAGGGATTCTTAAAGTACGACACGCACAGAGACCTCGGTTGAACATTAAGTCAATTTTTACTCTGAATGTTGGAATAGATGCTTAAAATGCTAATTATTGTAGAAGATGGTCATGTGTGATTTATTCTAAATCTGTCTAAATAAAACAAATACCTGAGATTTTCTGCAAGAAACATTTAATCTGCCTTTTTAAACAGCATAAGCAACAAATATACCTTTATATGCATTAATACGCACAGTGGAAACTGTCTATCTATATTATTCCATATTTCTTCTTTTAGACAAAGAAATATTCTAAAAGAATATTTAGAATATATCCTAAAATGTTCTAAAATATTTTAGACTGGGGCTGCTGCCAATCAGCGTTAAGGAAAATAAATAATCCTGGTTTGATTGGTTTCTTTGCAAACACCAATCAATAGTGTCAGATTGCATTTGGCTTACGTATTTTAATTTTATTTTAAATATTCTAAAAACACAAACAAACAAAATCAAATAGGTAATTTTAAGCAATAAGTTGGAATAACATTGTACAGATGACTGTAAACTGAAGACGGACAGGAAGGCCTCAGCCTTAAACACGAGTCATCAATAATTACCAAGCAGAGTTTGTAATGTGGGTTGGGTTGTGCTTAGTGGTGATATCAGCAGCAGAGTCAAATACTCATAACCACACTAACACTGGGATGTGATTATATCCGAACCGTCTGTGGTTATGTTTAAGTTTTACCTCATCTGCTTTGACATTAGTTTTACTTGGAAGTTGTCAGCAAATTCAATAAAAAGGATTTGTTTGTCATTATTGTTCTGAGCCTTGGACCTGTGAGCAATGATACTGGGATCTTTGAACATGCTGTTTCAGAACCACTGCCTTATTTAATCCAGAACACTCCCCTATGATGTCTGCATCTGTCCAGGCTGTTGCAGCTGCTGCTTCGCCGCGCCTTCCCCGTGGATTCCTGTGCTGTCAGAGTGTGTGCAAGTTTGTTTTTCTTTGCTTTTTTGAATCGTCCTCCAGCTCTGAGCTGTAATCAGGTAAACCCAGTGGCGGTGTAATCTCAGTCAGATGCTATTAACCAACAGCTACCTCCTCCTCTGCACTCCTTACGTGTTTCATCTTCCTCTTCTTATTCTTCTGTCTCCTCCCCAGAGGCCCGTCGGCTCTCTAATCTGCCTCCCTTATGGCTCTCCGTCCTCTCCTCCCTCGTCTCGTTCCCCTCTGGCACGCTCGGCACCGGGCAGGGAGGAGCATTGTTGTGTTATGCTGTAATGGAAGTGTGTGTTAAGCGGACTTACTTGTTTAGTGGGTTTAGAGGGTGCAACAATATGCACCAGACCTGGCTTAGCTGCTAACACATTTTTAAGGACTGCCTGCATACATTTGGCAGGTAAAACAATGCATATAGAAACAGCTTGTATCAATTACATTCAAGAACATATAATAATACTCAACCAGGCCTGGGTTGGACTGAACAATAGCACTAAAATGGCTTTGGGATCCAGCACCAACTGGATTCTTTCTGTGTTGCATGTTTTCCCAGTGCACACTTCCTTTTATCGTATAAAAATGTGTTTAAGTTGATCTGTGTCAGGTGTGAGTGGATGCCTGGTAACCTATCTAGGGCCATAGCCAGTCTCTAAACCCAATTTCTGTTCTCAGGAGCTGGTCCCCTGTTATAGATGTGTTCTTGCTCCAATATCGCTAAATTAATGGCTGAATTACCTCCTCATTAAGTCATCAAGTTCTTCAGAGGCCTGGTAATAAACTATTCATCAAATTCAGATGTTGAGTCAGAGGAGCATCTAAAACATACAGGACCCTTGAGGACTAGATTTAGACATCCCTCCCTCCCTCACTGATCAATTTAGACGACAGTCTAGGATTTGGTGCCTGTTGTTACTGTGGAGGAACTTGAACTGAAATAATATGGCATAAAATTTTACTCATTTGACACCAAAGATGACCCGTTTGGTCATCAATAACCACAATATTTTGGGTCCTGGAAGTTGCAAAGTGAGTGGTCCAGGATTTCGATTATTTTTTCCTTTGCTGGTGGCGATTAAAGTCACCGGTAACAAGCTGCTATAGTACTTGCTAGCTAGCAAGCTAGTCCTTGCTAGTACAAGTAAGAAAACCTTACACAGAATATATCAGATGAAATAGTTTTGCCACAACAAGGTCCAAGACCAGTGATTAGTGTCTTTAAGGCTAACTAACATTTTCTTTAAGGAATTTTACACATATAAGGTCTTGATTTTAGATACATGAATTTAATACTTTTTGAGATAAACTATAACACACAGAGTGTCTAAGTATTGAACATTACCTTTATCAGTTTAAGCCACAGTAGCTAACCTGCTGGACTGAAACACATGGACCAGCCTTTGCTTCTTGTGCACCAATGAGCATCAGCTGCTCCTGACCCTGTGGTCAGCTCATCATGCTTATTTTCTTGGACTCCTCTGATAGATTGGAAACGCCCAAGAAGAGCTACGTTTTGAAGATCTTTTGACCCAATCCATCCATCACAGTTTTGGTTCTTTTCAAGCCTGACATTTTTCCTGCTTCTAGCACATTAGCACCATTAAAAATGTTTAATGGATTATTTATGTGTACAAGATGTCCAAGCTAGTAGCACTGCTGTCCAGTCCTTTTGGGAATGTAAGCTGATTTTTTTTATATGTGTGTTTAGTGGGTCAGTTGTGGGTCCTATACGGAGCTTCCAGTTCATGGAGGAGATGTTGGACAAACTGTCTTAGACATTTGGTGGAGATTTCAACTTGTGCAGGAGTCTGAGTAGTAACACATTGCAGTTCCTTGTGTGTACAGATACAAACAGATTATTGTTCTGCAGAATACATGTGCTGCAGGTTGCGTGAGCACAGCAGCGCTGGGGGAGATGGCATTGAGTCAGTGTGTGAGCTGCAGGGCAGCAAAGTCTTCCTCTATCACTAAGTCAGCTACTGATCTCATTTTTCCTCAGATGGACTCTTAACACAGTCCCATCAGGGGACAAATATATATTTCCTCTGTCTCTTTTCTCACACATCCCTTCACCAGCGACCTTTTCTTCTTATTCGTCTCACACACCCTTACTGTGTCTTTATCTGGGTCCCTTGCGCTTCTTGTGTTTTTTTTCCATTCTTCTTTTGACTGTCTTTATTATCCTCGACCACCTATATCCGTCTCATTCTTTTGTGAATGTAATTTTTCTCTTTATGTCTGGCTTTAGCTCCCAATCACTTCATCCTGTAACACAAACCATTAACCTCTCTCCTCCTGCTCTGATCACTCACAGCCAACAGGTGCTGTAAATTGTGTCCTCTGGCTAGCTGGCTACCGCAGTCGGTCCCGCGTGCATTTATCCGTTTGCCCTGCCTCCATCCCTGCTCTTTCCCTTCTCCTTGAGTCATCCCGCCAGCTCCTGCCCCAGTTTGTCAGTGAAGCAAAACCGAGTATGTCTCGGATCCCATCATTCATCTCTACCCCATCCTGTCACACCAGCGACTTGGCTGCTCTCAGACAAATAGCATCACAGAAGATAATACAGCCAGAGCAAGAAAGATGGCAAATAAATGGTTCCCGCTCTGCCGGCCTAATGGTCCTGCATCCTATTTGGCCAGGGGACAGACTTTAGCTCTGGAACTTCACCAACACAAACAGCAGAGTCCGTAGTCTTCACCTAACATGAACAGAGCCGGAAAAAGTATACGCCTCTTAAAGATTCATTTTCTGTCATGTTTCGGATGATCAAAAAACGTTTCATAATAAAAACTAGTTAGGAGCTTCCTTCTTGTCTTTCTTGAGAATACACATTTGTTTCCTCTTTAAATTCTTATCAAGAATTTCCTGTTACATTTCCCCATTCACCGTTTCTTGAAGAATATGAAGTGTGTCAGTGCTAAATGCTGTGAGGTAGCCCACATCATCATGTTCTAAACTGGATATTACTGATTTAAAATGTGGAAAGAAAGACCCAGCTTTTATAATAATAATAATAATAATGCTTCAAGCAGAAAATCATTCATGGATAGACTTCAGGATTGTTTGATCCATTGGTATTTTATTTTTCACTGTGCCAGCCGCCATCTTGGATGTAAATTCTGCTTTTAGGGTTAAATATAAGTTGGGAATGTGGTGTGTGGGCCAACTGATGCAGTTTAAATGATGCATGCTGTCCCCCCACTCTTCAACCCCTCAGATCTCCTGATTCACTTTAAATTTTACTCTCAATTGACACAGAACCTGAGGAAACGACAAAAGAATTACGAACCCAACAGAAAATAAACTAACATAAGAACAACTCAAAATAAAAACTCTGCAAAACAAGAACATAAAATCTATGAGAAACGCCTCAGTTAGGAACTGAAAATCATAATCAAACTTCTTCATGTAAAGAATAACTAAATATAATCCTAAATACACGTCTCATTGGATCATTTCATTTTTCAGGAAGAAACTAATTTGACTGAGTTCACTCCATTGATTTCACACTGGAGCTTCTTGCCACATGGCTCTGTGTAACAAACCATCTGGCCCATCAGGTCACTTTTCAGACATTTGGTAAATTGACCGATTTTGCCGTTTCTCCTGCTAAATTTGATCCGGAGTGTCGTTAAAAACAAACGGACTGGCTAGCTTTAAAAAAACACTCCTTAATTTTAATGTTCTGCTCAAGATTTGTAGATTTTTGACTCATCATCCATGTAGGATTTTAACGTGCCACTACAATGACTGCTGGCTGCATTGTTTCTTTCTTTCCTTCTTCCCATCTGTCACTAACATGCCTTTCCATTTTCCTTGATCATGGCTTGTGTTGTCGTCTCCTCTCCCTCAGCATAATGAGTCAGTGTGTGATGCTGGATGGCTGTTGACAGTGTGTCCTATGACTCACATTGGGGTGGTACTGCTGTCCCAGCACATCTCAGCGTTCCCCATCCATCCAGCCTCTCCGAATCCTCCCATCGCTCCTCCACTTCTCCAGAGAGTGCACCTTTCTGAAGGCATCGAGTCTCCAAGGCGGATGTTATTTAACTGTGGAAGCAAGAATAAACAACTAGGATGAACATGGGGGTTTTATTTTGCTCTGTAGAATAAAGGAAGTAAAAAAGAAATAAAATAAATGGAAAAAGCTGTAAGAACAAAGCACACATAAAGGATGAAAAGCACCACTGTTGGTCTGAGAAAAGTCAAATAATGATGAAGCCGTCGTAACATGGGACTGCGAATGTGTGTTTAGTTGTTTGGCTAAATCAACAAAGGCATAAATATTACTCTGTAAGCTTTTGTGATGTATTCCACACAGTTCCTAAAGTAAAAAAAAAAACATTTTTTTTCCAATCCATTAAGTTTGCACCAAATGAGTCATCATGAACCGTGTCTGTCTTCAGTGGAAACAAACAAAAGAAAGATTTTCTTCAATCTAAGATTTCTGCTGTAGTTGTAGATCCATTTAACACAGACACCTTGGCGTGTTTTATGTAAATACTTCACTTAAACACTGCTGCTTTAAAGGGCCTCCGCACTCGTAAACCTTGACAGACCCCCGGGCCTCGCCGCCGCCTGTAAAACACCGGCTGTTTTATGGATGCATACCTCCACCAGTAAACGCTTTTCTCTGACCTTCTGGGAGAGAACAAAGAGCACAGAAGGACCAGATTATATAGTCGCAGAAGGGAAAAAATCATTGTTTTCATGCAGCCACGTTCTTAGTGGCATGTAAAAATGTTGAATAAAACTAATCTATACTGTGTTGAATGTAAGGCCATGTTCACAAGTCAACGTCCAGAGGACAACACCAGGTCAAAGACTGAAGGCCTTAAATAAATACAATGTAAAACACCTAATATAACATGTCAGACATCATTGGACCACCTTAATATCCTGAAACAGCCATTAACCATTAGGCTCACTGATGAGGTGTGGAGGCAGAGATAGCTTCAGATAATTGCTGCCCTCTGATAAGGTCAGTGACACAGTGCCTTCAATAAGTGTTTGCCCCCTTACAAATTATTTTCTTTTTTTTGCTGTTTTCTCACACCTAAATACTTCAATTAATCAAACAACTTCTAATATAGGCCCAAGACAGCCAGACTAAACACAAACAATAGATCTTAAGTTAGTAATTAATTTCTTAAAGCTATGAGATATAAATATGATTGACTGTTTTGTTGAATTGGAAATTAACTATTATGAATCTCTGTTCAGTTTCACTACCTACAGCCAGGCCTGATTGTAGCAAAACCTGTCAGTTAAGCTGTCTGAAAACACAAAATAAAACACTTAAGGTTGTTTTCACACCAGATGGTCCGGCAGACTCGGTTCAATTGGGGACCAAAATTGCAACATTTGTTACATTTTTTTCTGGTGCATTTTCTCTTTCACACTGCACTGAGTCAACCTGTTCCCCTCCCCGCCTGTGGTGGCGCTGCACCAAGAACCACCGACGGAAACAACACAAAAACCTCTGACGAAGACATAAGCTCAACTTCTTTTTTTTTTATTTAATTAATTTAAATAAAAATGGAGTAGTGTCAGATTTTAGTGGTTGTAGGATTCTCAATTACCTTTAATAAAGAACCATGAGCCATTTCTCCCGCTAGAGCTAGGCTAGCATGTTTGCTGTGGTTGTATTTACCCAGAATGCCCTGCACTGTAGTCCAAATCAAGACTTAAATTTGTAGGCGGGCCAGAGTTCATTTTCTGGTCTACATCAGGTTCGATTGCACATTCACATCTTGGGAAACGAATCAAAATTTCAAGACAAATGCACTACAGTGTGATTAAAATGGACTAAACATGGCTGGTGTGAATGTACCCGTTAACATGATTTAAAGCTCCAAAAGTCAATTTTGCATAACATCCTCCATTTAAACTAAAAACCAGCGTTTGAATGTCAATGTAACCGTACATTTTAATGCGTCATCTCCCAGCAGGAAGTGCTGTCCTGAGGCTTCCTGTTGCCGCCCCCTGCTTGGACCTGTTTTGAATGCAGACAGACATCATGCTGTCCTCTCACTGCCGCTGTCATTGTGGAGCCAAAGTTCTTTTAATCACAGCGTTGCCCCAACCCACCATGATTTAGTATCTCTCCTCATCCATAGGCATCCTCTGCAGCCAATTCAATTGCATTAAAGAGATAAATAACCAGGGCAATAAAAGTGCTGCTTGTGGGTCGAATGGACCCGGGAATGCTCATCGTCCATTTGGTGCAGTAAGCTTGGGTTGGGAGGAGGGGCGGGGGTTTAGGGGGCTTTTAGTGAAAGGTTTTTTAGGGGTGATATTGTGATTGGTGGTGGAGGTGATGCCATGTCATCCATCTTCGGGAGCCACTTCATTTGGCTAATGGAAGAGCTGGACCGTTCCTACTCGTTGCTCTACCTGAGTGTGTGTGCATGTGTGTGTGTGTTTGTCCTTCCACTGATGGCAGCTTCCAAGGCTAAAGTGGTTATGAAGACGAAAGTAATTTTATTAGCCAGGCACGTAGCGAATCACTGAGTACTGGCATGAATGTGTGACTGTGTGTCTGCATGAACGTAAAGCGTGTGTGTGTGTGTGTGTGTGTGTGTGTGTGTGAGATGGTTTTTCAAAGTGCAGTAATGACCCTGTTCTCCATGATGGGAGACAGTACAGTACCACACTTTGTTCCTTTGATGGTTAAACTGCAGTTAAGCTCCTCCATTGACTTGCAGAGATGTGAAGCAGAAGATCTTCACTGCGCTCTGCGTTAATGTCAGGTGAAGACTTTGATTTGTCTCAGAGTTAAAAAAAGACGTCACTTCAAATGATTTTTTTTTCTGCTGACATGTGAAGGGGACAAATGGAATCACTGTTTGAATTTACAACCCTGTCTGACCGCTTTCTCTTTCTGTCACACCTTCTCTTTCATTCTCATTTTTATCTCTTTTTCTGTCAGTTTTTCCTCCTCAAACTCAGACAAATGTCACTCTGAACATGTTCTGGTTTTATGAGGGTCCCCTCGTTTTATTGCTCCTCACATTTCCCAGTAAGTTTTATCCATAAATGTATATTTCCAAAGGTCAAATTGAAATTGTCTTTAACTCGTCTTATTATGAAAGTTCAGTGTATAGATTTCAACTTTTCATTTGTTGATGGGGCTCAACATGCACCCATTTGGATTTAATGCATAGGCAATTCTAATATTATTTTGTTTCTTTTGTCTTATGATTTTTGTGACGGTACTGTCGGCTTTAAAATCCATCCATAGATGACGACACTGCTACTCCGGTAAACAGTTCACTCCTGTGTGACTGTTTCATTTAATTAGTAGAACAAAAAATATAAATCTAATTTCAGCTGAAAAACATAACTGAAACCAAAACCTGCTGTGTGAATGTAAGGTTTTTCCATCTATCCGTCCATCACCCTAACCCAAGTGCATGTTAATTTCTAAAGACTCAAACCAAATTTTTGATCAGTTTTATAGTGGCTGTTTTTTAATTTAAAACCAAAGTACATCCTAAAAGTTGATTTTGTTCCATTCAAAGGAAAGTGGGAGAGAAAAAACTGGATTAATTTCTTGTTTGTTTGTTTTTTTTGTCCCTCAACTTCCAAATGTTTGTAGCAGCAAATTATATACTAATATTTTTCCTTCCTTGTTGTAGAACAATTTAAATAGTTTTATTAAAATTGTAGCACAGGAATTCTTGGCATGCACAATTTTTGTAGTGGAAAAAATACACCTGCATGTTTTTATGGGTGCGTTCACACTGCAGCCTGAAGTGATCCAATTCCGATTTTTTTTTATTTATTGATTTTTTTTAAAAAAAAATTTTGACGTAATGCGACCTGCATCCGATCTTTTCATGGCAGTGCTGTTCACACTGCCATGAATCCTGGATTCGAAAAAGAATCCAGGATTCTTTTTCGAATGTGACCCATATCCGATACGTATCCGATTCGCATTCATCCGAACTGAACATCACTGATTCTCAACAAATCTCACTCTTCTGTGTCCTGATACGCGCAAGCGGGAAGAAAAACAACAACCATGGCGGACTATAATGAGGATTAAGTTGTTAATATGCTGCTCCGGCCGGACAACAACTTCTAATATGTAAGCTAAGCTCCACCGTTAGCCTCCATGTTTACTTCCGCAAACACTGAGCAATTCTTCTTCTTTCTATGGCGGTTGGCAGAACACTGAGAACGCTGACGCTATTGCGCCCTCTAGTGTGCATGCGGGACACTTTCAGGTCGTTTGCCCGTTCAGACTGCAGAACGCATACAGGTCGCATTTACTGTTCTAGATTTAATTTGTGAATGTGCTATTTGTGGATTAAATTCTGTACTATAGAGGAAGAGAAAACCTAAGATGTGCTGTACTGTTTAGTTAGAAACATGTGTTTCTCTAGGAAAGTACATTTTAAATAGCAATAACTAGGTTAAGCATATGCAGAGTGCTCCCACAGAGGGATGTAAATGAGGGGAAATGTTGTTATCCTTTGCAAGGCTCTGCTATCTACCACATATGGACACCTGCACCGAGAACAAAAATAATCGGAAAGCAGATTATCATTGCAAATTATTGGAGTAAGTTTCTGTTGCTGATATTAACCAGCTACTAAGTAGCTCATCCAGGATTGTGCATTTGTATGTTATACTGTCATAAAAATGTTGCTTCAGTTCTTTGTAGGTAGATGTGATATGTGACACATAAAAGACATCGCTCTCCTGTCTCCTGCAACAGATTTGTTTTTTTATGCAATAAGAGACAACATCATTAAAGGTTTTTGCTGTCAGGGATTTTATTGTTTTGATGTTTCCTTTGGGCTACAAGTGACAGGCTGGGATTTGAAAAGAAATGACTGTGACAATTTTATCTTTATGGTTTCAGGAAACTTTAGTAGACAGTGAATTATGAAAGTATTCACATCCTTTCAACTCTTTCACATCTTTGCCTTGTTGCCACCACAAACTCCAATGTATGTTACTAGGATTTTATGTAACAGAAAGTCATGAAATATTGTGGCGTGGAAAGAACATTACAAAGTATTGATTCATGGGGCTTGACTAGAAATAAACTGAGCTTTTCAACATTTGATTCCTAAAAAAAGTGCAGTCCCCCAGAATCATCACTTCTAGAGTCATTTTCCTCTTCAATTACAGCTGCCAGTTTTTTTGGACATTATGTCTCCAAAGGTTTTGGGCATCGAGAAATTAAAAGTTGTGCAAATTTAAGTTCTTTGTAAAAGAGCTAGAAAAACTTATTTATTGGTGAATAGACTTTAAAATACTGATGTTAGTTTATAAATCACTGAACAGCTTCATGCCACAATACATAAAATGTCTGCTGATGTATCAACCTTTTCTCTCAGGTCTTCTGGTTCTGGTCTGCTCTGAATCCCCAGAACCAGAACCAAACACGTAGAAGCAGCATTCTGCTTCTACGCACCATAAATCTGGAATAAACTCCCAGAAAACTGCAAAACGGCCGAAACACAGAGTGCCTTTAAATCTAGACTAAAAACCTATCGGTTTACAGTTTCCTTTGATTAGAACAGTGACCAACATATTTGACATGTATGGATGATTTTGATGATGACATTTGACAAAATGTAATGTTTAGAGCTTGTTTCAAAATTGGTGACTATGATTTCTTTTATCATGTAAGGCACCTCGAACTGCCTTGTTGCTGAAATGTTGCATACAAATAAACTTGAACTTTTAGTATGTTATTGTAAGACAATAAAATGTTTTTGAAAATACACTTAATAAAACCAGACACTGCAGGGCTTTGGAGTCACTGACAGGCAGGCGCTGAATTGTTTATTTACATTTAACAGCCTAAAGAAAAATCCCCATATTAACCTGCACTCATTATGCGTCCAGGGCTTTGTTTTCACACACTTACTGTCTCTTGTCAGGAGCGACTTTGCATTTTGAGGCGCAGCGCTTGCCGGGCGTGTACGCAGTGCGCACAGCTCACTGCGGTGGCCTTTAACGCCTGTCCTCGGTGCAGATCGATTTTGTGCCTAGCCAGCAGCCCGCTACTAACCTTGAGGTAAGCTGGCGTAATGAGATCGCATCTGACGGCATTGACTCACACCTGACAGCACTGACACTCTGCTCGTGGCGAAGGAGTGACACAGATGGGCAGAGATGGAAAAGCTGGATCCTCTGCGGCACACAGCACTGTGGAAAGCTTTGATTTGTTTCCTTTTAGTTTAATTGTGACGTAAACATTTTGGCCATACATATAAATAACCATAGAGTTGTCATCCATCTGAACATGGATTAGTACTTTGATTTTACAGGTAAATGCCATGTCTGTGGCATACATAATGCTGCTGGTTCAGAAATAAATTCATTAAACACACACGTTGATAAGATGAGGCTTGATCATCTGACTGCTGGTAATTGAAACAATAATGGGCATAGTAACAGCTTGGAAAATAGCATTGATCCATCATCTAAGATGGCTCCTCTTTGTACAATAAAAGCATGATTCAATCGTGAAGCGGATATTGCTCCGAGTCATGCTGAGGTCTTGTTGGCTAATTGAAAAATAAATTACAGAAATGAGGGTTTTGTGCTGTGAACAGGAGTGAATCTCTCACCTCGGATCCCTCCAGAGCTCTGTATCTCTAAAGAAAGATTAGCCGAAGACATGGCATGATTTTTGTCGGAAGTGTGGAATTGGAATCCAATTGCAGTCTACCTACATACAGATGTAGCCTAGTAAGCCAGTGGGACTGAGATCGATAGGAATCTAACGGCTTTAACTCCTGTGCAGCTCAGAGACATCCCTAGCAGGTCTTGTTTTGATTTCCACGATGTCCACAGATTCTTACTCTTTCTGCTGCTGCTGACTCTCACTGACCTTGATGTATTTCTGCTTTGCTAACGTCCAGCCTCTGCTGGTCCTGTGCTGCAGCTAGCCTATAGACAGAGACCTGCTGCGCTGGATGAACGTGTAGAAAATGAGATCAGTGACCTACAGCAAAGGTTAGACTTCAGTAAGCCAGAGCAGTTAGACGTTGGCGGGTGGAGAGGTTGTGGGTTTAATAAACGGCTGCTGGACGTAAGCCTGTTGTTTTAGCTCTGTCCTAGCAGTCTGGCATGTTGATGTTTGTGCATGTGTGTGCTTGATGCTACTGAGGCTCACAGGGCGGTAGCTGGGCGAGGCTGAAATGTTGTTATTGATTACACACAAAGGTTGTGATGGAAAAGCAACAAACTGGGAATGGATCCTGTGCCAGGTGTGCACATGTGTGTGTTTGAGCATGTGAGACCCAGCTGTGCTGTCTGTCTGCATCTTACTAATCCACTAGAGGAACAAAAGGATGCAGGGCAAGAGGACAAAACAAAACGTTACGTTTTGATGTGGTAAACTTCTATTTTAAACTAGAAGGCTGTGGCCCCGTGGTGAACATTTTAAGCCGTCTTCAGTGTTCATTTGGGATGGAGGTCACAATTAGAACATTTCTGGCAATTTGTGTTTCTGCCTTCAAAGAGAAACTCCCATTAAAACTGTAGTTGATTATGCAAACCCATTCAGCAGACACAGGTGAGTGAAAGTACAGCTGGGGGATTTCAGCCAACAAGAGCAACAAGTGCAGCTGTAGTTTGCATGTTGGAACTAAATGCTGGAGCAATTAACAAGACAACCCTGCCTCCTTAAAGCTCATGGAGAGTCAGCTGAAGGTCTTGGTCTACCAACACTGAGGGTCTTCTCATACTCTATGTCAGGGGTGTCAAACTCAGTTTCACCGAGGGCCACTTCAGCATATTGGCCCCCCTCAACGGGCCA
>NW_006800062.1:718045-788888 GCF_000485575.1 Poecilia formosa | reverse complement strand
CATGAAAATTTCCACTGAGGCTTGCACTCAGATGCCTGGATTCAGAGTACAGACCACGACACCACAGAACCCTTGTTGGTCTTTGGTAAACACCTGTGATGAACAGAACATGCAAAATCTGTTTCTGTCTGGTTGCGAACCAGAGACCTTTTGCGTGTAAAGCAAACGTGATAACCACTACACTACAGAAACTCATGCGCTTTCCACTGTTCCTGGTAGATGATCCAAATTTTGTTAGAGACTAATAACGATGGGCATTGAACAATGTCAAATACTTAAACCACAGATCCTCTCAGAGAGCACAGTAACTTGGTGAACAAACTGTCAGACTTATACTTTGCCTAATTTCACATTACAGTCCATAAACTAAGCCTGGGATCAAACAATTGTATAGAAGATGTCATTAGAAGAAACAAATGGTTCTACAGAGACTTGGCTAAATGGCTATAAAATAAAATCAATACTTACAAATAAAAGATGGTTCAAAAATAACATTAACACATTAAAATAAAAAATATCTGTGAAATACAATCAACACTTGAAAATTAAAAATGGTTAAAAAAATAACACTTCAAAATACAAAATCTCTGGAAAATAAAATATTATGTATGTTGTTTTGAAAAACATTAAAATATAAGCACTTTTATCAAATCTTCATTGTGGTAAGATCATGGAAGTTCTTCTTAAATCCATGGAAACCCAACAGTTTGTAAGGTAGGTGAGTTAGCTCAGCAGGTTAGAGCACCGTGCTGGTAATCCCGAGGTCAGCAGTTCAAACCCCGTATGGGGCAATTCATGTGTGAGGTCCTTCAGAGAATCAACACTTCAAAATAAAAAATGGTTCAAAAATAAAATCAACACTTCAAAATAAATAGGGGTTCAAAAATAAAATCAACACTCTACAATAAAAAAGGGTTCAAAAATAATATCAACACTACAATAAATAAGGGTTCAAAAATAATATCAACACTACAATAAATAAGGGTTCAAAAATAAAATCAACACTCTACAATAAATAAGGTTTCAAAAATAAAGTAACACTTTAAAATAAAAAAATGGTTCAAAAATAAAATCAACACTCTACAATAAATAAGGGTTCAAAAATATCAACACTACAATAAATAAGGTTTCAAAAATAAAATCAACACTTTGCAATGTAAAATGTCTTTTTGAACCATTAAGAAAACTTTTCTAGTTTTTGATGGTAGAATAATTTTATAACATGATGTAAAGCTCAAAAAAGTTGATTTTGCATAATTTTCTCTCCTAGTAAGCTCATTTGAAATTTAAGGACTAATGTTTTGCAGCAAGAAAATTCTTGAATTTCTGCCTTGGGAAGTTTGCTTGTACTCCCTGTGCATCTTCTTAACATTATTGGCTTCCTGTAAGAACAGAAATTAGGCAGGATATTCATTTTTATTTTTCAAAATTCAACAGTTTTTGGACACCTTGTAAACACGCTCTTCATCATATTCTGAGAACTTTCACCCTGATGGATCACAGTCAGGTTGTAAGTAGAGCCTGAAAATGCAAACAACCAGACAAATTCATTTAAAGTCAAACCATTCTTCTGCAGCTGATCAAACGCTGAAGACAATAACTCTATAAAACTCTAAAAACCTGGTTTTAATGTTGTTTTCTCTCAGGGATTCATCCTGACACACTGGCCTGATGGCAGCCTGGAGACCCTGCAGCAGGGATCCTGCTCAGCCGAATCCCTTCATCTGTGCAGTGATCCCTGGGTCGTTTTACATTTTGAAGGTCAGCTCATTAACTGTTTAATTTCCAGCAGAGCAAAAGGATTTTAATCACATCCGTATTTTCCAGCAGTAAAAATATTATCTTTTGAACAAATCTCTTTGTTGTTAGGCCTGTGTTTATGTCATTGGGAGCTACAGTCACTGTCTTTAAAGGACTAATTAAAGCATTAAATGTATTCTGTTGTTTTTAAATTAATGCTATTTAGCTACTGTGGCTGATAAATTCACATTCTCCCTGTCTGGCAGTCATGGGCACTTGCCCAGGGTGGCATTGGTAAGAAGGGCGTATGCGGCAGATAAAAAATAAATAAATAAAAAACATAGCACATGACTCAAACTGCACTGCTGGAGACGTTTCTTTCCACTGTGGCCTCATACTTGTTCACTTTCAGATTATTGATAAATGTCCAGTTCAGTCGACTTGTCTGTGTTCATACTGGTTTAATAAACTGAGCTGACTAAACTGTATCATAATGATCAAATACTGTATGTCATTGAATTTCACGATGTTTGAATGATTTGTTGTGAATTGACGCTTTATAAATTAGCAGAAATTCATTTCCTTATGAGATATTGTTTTTTTTTATTTATTTATTTACAAACGTGGACCAGTATTTTTCTTAAACTGAGGTTTTCTGTTGCTTCCCAGTTCCTTCTTTGCATGTCACAGGGAACATCTAAGCACACTTATTCTCTCTCTAGAAGTTTTTCTGCTGATCTCTACATAAACATTGTTGGGCCGGTCTTTTCCTCCTCGTCTTCCTCCCTCACAGACACACTTGTAGTTACGGGCACATCAACACACTCTTTCCTTCCTTCTCCCCCACTTTCTCTCTTCCTTTCCTTTTCACACACACACACCTGGTCTCTCCCACCTTTCTGCCAGAGTGTGAGTCTCTTTATGAGAAGCCTGCCTGTCGCCCAACTGTGAGGCCCTTTTAATTAGAGCCCTGCTGTTAAGCACAGACCAACTCCAGCGGTCCAATCCACTCCTCATCACCTCTTTCCTGCAGCCTACACACTCTGTCTCACACACGCACCAGCACTGAGCCCCTCTATTCTTTGATTGTCCATCAAGCATGGTTTCATTGAACAAAAACGGAATCCAAAAAATCTAATTGAGCAAGAAGAGGCACAAAAACAACCTTCGGCATGCTTTTAAGCCATTATTCCTGGTGCCACATGTTGATTATTTTATTTTTATTCGCTTACATATACATTTTCTTCTGGGAAAGGTGGAAGTATGTGCATGTGAAATATGTGCTAAGATAACAACAAGCTCTGAAAATATGCAGCTGGAGTATTATCAGGGAGGTGATAAGTGAGAATGGCAACAAGCTTACTCCACTGTACCGCCGTGGAGAAAATATTCCTGGAACTCAAGCTGTTTCAGCTTACTCTGCATTCCTTCGTTTCCCTTTTCCAGCAAGGACAAACCTCTTGGATAAAAAAAAAAACCAACAGAATCTCAGACTCAGTGAATCTCCTCTTCACGCATCCTGCTGCCGTGATGAAAGAGCTATTGTGCTGGGTGGCCTCCTCAATAAGCTGCTTTCATGAGGAGCCTCCACAATCAGGGTAAGATGATTAGAAACAATGGCAGGTGGGCTGATGCTATGTTGAATCAACTCTGCTTTCCGGAGTTTTATTTCCCAAAGCTGCTGCTGCTGCTGCTGCTGCGGTCTGTGTGTGTCACTCGCTTCTTTGCAGAAAAATGGGGGATTACGCCCTTAAAACATGGACATAAATCAGTCTTTGGGTGACAGACAGGACAGCTGTGGTGTAGCGAGATGGCCAATAAACCCTCTGAGGTCTGCACATTTGGAGGAACCCTGAGAACTTCTTCCATCTGTGGCGACTTGTCTTCAGCTTGATGTGGAAAGACAGATTGTTTAGGACCATGGGGACTACAGGGTGGAGGAAGAGGATGAAGAAGGAGGAGGAAAAGGGCTGCAGCTGTTGTTTTGTGTAGTTTAGTGGTCTGCTGCGGTTTGCCAGAAATCACAACAGAGCTGGAGTGGTACAGCCACTGTTGCCAGATTGAAGTGATAAATGAATGGACAGATTGCTGCATAGATTGATACAGAGGTTCTTCTGCGGTTTGTTCTGCAAATGTTGCTTCGCTGAGTGTCTTCCGGCCTGTATCGACCCTTCCTCTGCTGCGGGAGAAGCTGACATCCAGCTCCTGCCAAGCGGCCCCCCTTCAGCTCGCAGGGCAAGAGTTTTTATTGTTTTTAAAGATTTTTTTTTCTCAGTTTCTGCCCAACGCAGCACACATTTCAGGAAAGCAGGGAAGGAAAATAAAAGGACGTGGTGGGGAAAGAAAAGGAAAGAGAAGTTGAAATTGAAGATATTTTGCTGAAGGACATTCACAGAGGCAGCTTTTAACACCCTCCTCTCCTTCTCTTCCTTTGCCCTCCATCCCTCCTTAAACACACTTCTCCCTTTTCTGCTCTTTAAATATTGAGAATCTCTGTGAGTTCCCCTGCCCTCCTCCTTTTGAAGCTGCTGCCCCTTCAACAGCTCAGCAGAGAAGTGCACTTGGAGCTGAAAGGCTCAGTATATGGCAACAGCAAAAATTCCCCCCATGCAAGGCCTTCTCGCCCCCTCCAAGCCTTCACCCCCAGGCCTCCATAAACTGGTCTGATCTTTGTTGGGTCCCAGGCTGCACCTTTTTCCCAGATCTCCATGTTCTCCGTCTGCAGGCCAAACTCTCCCTCTGGGCTGGATTTAGCTGCTCATTTCTCCTCTTGCAGGGCGGTGAGCTTCCAGCCAACACACAGCAAAACCCAAATAACTCGAGTCACATATCTTTACCTTCTAGTAATAAAAGCACATTGTTTTCAGTCCCCAGTTTGCATTATTTACTTTAAACATATTTCTGATTTATTTCATCTTTTTATAATGCTTTGGTTTGAACATTGCTGTTGTTAACTCTCCAGGTTTGTTTGTGGTAGCATTATGTCACCATTCATGTTTTTTAAAGCTAACACTTTTAAACCGTTAGATAAATATCAATCTGTTTCTTCTGTTACATGTCTGGTAAATTTGTTCTGCTTGTTTCTTTTATGCTCGCCATTTTTTGTTCCTTTAGCTGCTGCAGCCTGAGCAGGTGTATAGGAGGAGCCGGCACAGCATTTCCTGTTTAAATGGGTGTATGATGTCACTGCCGTCATCACTGGGTACAACCAAATGGAGGGTTTTCTTTTTATATTGCATTTAGTTTTTTTTTTTTAAGTTTTCTTTTTGAGAAGCCCAGTATTAAATGTTTTAGTTTGTAAACCATGAAGTTGTGTAGATGAGTTTGTAAATTAGATTAATAATCTTATTCCTGTTTCTTTTTTTAGATTTTGTTGTTTGTTTGCCCTGTTGGTGCAGTCTAATTCAGTGCAGGTGTGTTTCCAGTTCTGTGTAAAACCAGGAACATTTTGGCTACTGGAATGTAAGATGTCAGAAAACCAACATGGCAGAGAAACTCTCACTACACCACCTCACAGTCCTATCTGTAATTTTTCCACTATCTGTGTGTACATTGCACAAGCGGGAATTACAAAAATGTATTTGTTTAGTGAAAGCACACCAATTTATGAAAATCTTAATTTTTTTTTTTTTTTGCACTATGATGAGTTTTTTTTTTTGGCTCTATCATAATTAGAGTATTTTGCAAAACTGCTATGGAAACATGTTTTTTGCATCACACAAGCCTACTACTGGCAGACAAGGATGATGGCCTGTTTTTAATGACTTCTCATGTGAACAGACTTATTCACATGTAATTTTAATTGTGTTTCTTGTTTAAACACAGCTAGTGCTCTGCAAAGGTTTTCATGTTCCTTGAAGTTTTTCAAAAGCAAATTCCCTCAAACTTGATGGTATTTTGATGTGATTTTATTGTTTTACACTAACAGAATATACAAATCATCCTGAACACCATTTCCACCTTGGCACATGGTGGTGGCAGCATCATGCAGTTGAGATGCTTTTCTTTAGAAAAAACAGAAAAGCCAGTCAGTTGACATCAGGCCAGTCCTGGAAAACCTGTTAGAGATGGGAGAAAGACCCTTAACATACTGCCAGAGCTGCTGTGGAATGATTTAGATCAGAACAATTCATGTCTTAGAACAGCCTAGTCAAAGCCCAGATATAAATCCAACTAAGAAACTGTGACAAAACCTAAAAACCAATGTACACTCTCCATGTTTTCATGTTTAAAGCTGATAGACATACCCCAGTTGACGCTTCAAAGGTGATTCAACAAACTATCAACTCAGGGAGGATAAATACAAATTATAAGCCACACTTTTCAGATTTTATGTGTAAAAATGTTTGAAAACTATCTATAGTTTCTGCACCATTTTCCGTTGCTGTGCCATGTAACCCCCAGCGACATGAGGCCCCTGGTGTGCACTGCGGAGCGCTGTAACTGTTTGCTCACTAGTTGAGTGCAGAAGTCTGTGATGTGGGCAGCTGGTGCCTGATTTCCAAAATGGCTGAAAAGACAGCCACTAAAATCTGCATTCCTTCATGTAAATGGACTCTCTAAAAAGAAAACAGTAAATAGCAGCTAAATAAAGCCGAAGCTGTAAAAGTTTCCAGTTGGACTGAACATGGTTTCCTGCGTTGCTCTCATGTCCAGTGAGCCCCAAACAGAAAGAAAGTGCAATAGACTCAGATCTTAGGAGTGTTTCTGCCCACTTTATGAGACCAGCTTTTTGAGTGTTTTAATGAGGAGGCCATGGATGGGTGGTAAGGCAGGGAAGATGAGAGATTAGAAAAGATTGAGAAGGACTAAAGGACGGGCGGTTGGAGAGGAGTCGTCAGGTTTTAATTCCTGCTTTTCACTTCAGGTCTAATTACTGGTGAAGAGGGGGTGGGGGGCCAAACCACATGTAACTGCTCCCTTTAATTTTTCTCTCCTTCTCTTCTGGATCTATATATGTTTTGCTGCAGCTCCCTTTTTGATCAAAACACTGGTTTGTTTCTCTTTCTTCAGTTTTACAGCATCCAGAAATAAAATCAATCCTTTTGCTTTCCAGGATATTTTTGCAAGCAAATCTTTATTTGTTGAACAAAGTTTTGACGCCGGCGTGCAGGTCCATTCCTGTCTTGTTGTTCAAGAAAAAAAAAAGAATTGTATTTTGAGCCCCGAGTGCCATGGCAAGAGATTGGCAGTTTGCAGTGAGCTGATAAAGTCACCATCTGCGTTGGTGTGTGTGTGTGTGTGTGTGTGTGTGGGGGTGTGTGTGTGTGTGTGTGTGCTGATGGAAAGGAAAGGGGTGGAAGCTGAAAACCTCAGGAATGTGTTTTCGATAACAAGTTCCCCGAGCGCACTAGGCTTCTGATGTTTTACTGTGTTGTCTTTGTGAGTGTGAGTGTGAGCGTGTGTGTGTGAGTATCCGCAGGGAGAGGGAGGGCTTTACAGCTTTCTTGTTACAATTACAATCGGTCATGAGTGTATTGTTGCATTTCAGATGTAAATTGTGATTGAAAACTCCAACTCTCTCTGAAAAATGTGAGCACAGAGCTGATTAGTTAGCGGTTCTTTGTTGTTTTTTGGGCAGCACAAACTGACACTCCTACCTGTGCAGCACCATTCCAGGTCATTGCTCATGCCTCGTGTGCAGCGGTGCAGCATCGTGCAGCAGCAGAGCCGTCGCTAAGTTGTGCGTCCTCCTCTCCACGGGCCGCCTCATTAAACTTCCAGTCAAACAGTTAAAAACTCTTCTGCCGCTCGGTCCCTACAGTCAGCAGCAGAGGACCAAATTAGATTCAGCCTGTCCACTGGGTTTGAAGCCAGACGGAAGGATGGCGTTTGCCAAATCTAAGCTAAGCAGCGCTGCGTGGCTGCAGGTGGCGCTTTCTGAGCCTTAACGCTAACCTCACACACCAGCGTGACCCAGACTGAGCTGAGTTAATTTGTTTTTCTCCATCTTCTTCTGACTCGGAGAGCATTCCTGACCAGATCAAAAAAAAATAAATCATTTGGAGGCTGCTGGTTCTCTTATGTTGTTTTTCTGTTTTTTCTTAAATGTTCTAGATACACCAGTCATACATACCATTATGACTACCTGCCTGATGATTGGTCAGCTCCAATCCAAAGTCCAATGGATTTTGTGGATGGCACAAAACCCATTGGACTCAAAAGTTCTGCTTCGGTGCCAGATAGGGCTGCAACTAACAATTTCTTAAGTAATCAATGATTATTCTGACAATTAATTGGATCAAAACATTGGCACATTCTGCTGATTTTTCATTTAAGCTTATTTTATACACTATTAGAAATACATTACAAGTTGCAAAAACACAAATAAAATAAAGCTTAAATGCAAAATATATTTTTCTACAGTTTTGGCTTAAAAACAGCTCAGAGTGTGTTGATCTTTTAGCAAATGACCTTTTTTAGAATCTCATTTGGTCACAGTTAGTATTTTTTGCAGTGTGGACAAGCTGTAAAAAATATTCTTTGAGTTTTGCTTCAAAGTTTCAGAGTGTTTTATTCATTTCCAAACCAAAGATGCTCTTTGACTGTCAAACACTTACCTCCCATGGTGCTTGACTCCAGAATAAAGTGTTTGTTTTTCCTTCAGTCAGAGGAAAATGAAGCCACTGTGAGCTCAGATTTAAGGCAGCCGGAGTGAAAAAAGGAAAACTTTTATTCATGTAATTTATCTTCTCCTTTTGCCTGTAAGGCCTGCGTGTGGATGTGAGGCATGCATTAATGAAACACCTAAAGATATAATTTGATAATTTCCAAATGCTGTTTCAGAGAGAGATGTGATCAACACTGCGCTGACGCAGATAGTGTGGCATTGTTTTGTGTTGTACTACTGTACCCATTCTGTCACAAACCCAGCTGGAGACAGAGGCTGCCGAAACACGCAGGGGACGACGCTCAGCAATGACGACTGACAGCATTCCTCCAGATTAACATGCACACACACACACACGCACACACACGTGTTTGGTGAACATGCTTTGAACTCGGCGTGTCCCACACTGATCGTTGGTGAGCACATGCGGGCTCATTTGTTAGCGTTTGCGCGTGAAGCCGAGACGCGTTGTTTGTTCACCAAGACCAATCAGTAACTATGCAAGCATCTTCTGCCGTTGGAGCCGGTTTATCACCAAATGCATTAAAGTCAAACTTTTCCGCAGACACAGCGCACGACTCAGCAGCCATATTTCTCCCACTCTGACACATATACATATACGGCCCTGCAGTCCACAGGGGAAACATAGTGTAATTGATTTCTGAAACTCACAAGGACACTTGCACTGTCTCTTAGTATAAGTCATGTCTCCTGCAAAAGCAACTTTACAGGCCTGCGGAGGAATCTATTCTCAACCAGAAGACAGGTTCATAATGCCCATATTTCAACCTCAGCACATCCTGAAAAGAATGTTACTGAATAGGCGTTCCACACAGATGAGCTGCTCTCTGCCTGCTGCTTGATCTTGGCAACAAGGAACGAGTGAAAGGAGGTTCTCTTTTCACCCAAAAAAGAAAAAAAATGCATATTTTACCTCAATAACTGAGCATGAAAAGCAAAGCAAATACAGAGCAAGCACCTTGATGGGGGGAGGGGAGGGGAGGGCGCGTTTTCACCTCTGTTCTCGGTTAATGAGCAGATCGAACCCTGAATAGCCTGCAGTTCTGTCGAACTGTATCAATGACGCCCCGCTGTCCCGCTTCACCTGTCCAATTTTACTGAGCCACAGGCTGGCAGCAGCAGGAGAGCTTGGAAACAGAAAGATGGTGAGAGAGAAAAAATAAAGCGTATTAGATGGTATATTATTGTTTGACTATGAGCTTTCTTTAATTGTTTTGTTTTTTTTTGTTCTCTCTTGGTTTTGCACACAGATGCATCGCAATAAATCAGAGTTTTACCAAAAGTAGATGATTTCAGAGATTTAATGTAAATGTTGGCCTGGGTGGGCATTCATCAAATCGTTTATCATTTATTGTAAAAATTTCATAAGAATTTAGATTTTTCATTGTTAGAAGTTTTAGTTATTGATGGTAAAAAAAAAAAAACCCTGGCATTTTATTTTTGCTATTTTCCCCACTATTACTTTCCTGAGAGCATTAATACATATCAATACATTTGAAAATGCATTTTCTGCCATTTTGATCTGCTATATATCAGTGACAGCAGATAACATGGTTTAAATCTTCATTGATCATGAAAACATCATGATGAATCTCAAGCAGCAGCAATTCTCCAGACGCTGCTCCTTTGGTTTCTAAATGATGAAAAATGTATTTTCTTACTTTGTGGACTGTTGAGCAGCAATTCAGTATTTTTTTTCAGGTTAGGTAAGGCACTTTGAGACATCTCTAGTTTATAAGAAATGTGAGAGCTCTAGCACAAGTCCTGGATCCGTCTGTATGTTTAAACTCTGAGTCCAGCAGCAGTCCTCACCTGGTGACTCTCCCTTATGTTACTGAATGAGTTTTGCTTCAAAATACTTTAAAGGTTGCCGTCACCGCCTGTTACTTGTGCACCTTTTTCTGGCACACATTTTCCTTCCACTTAACTTTCCATTGACATCTGTGAACAGCTAGCTTCTTTAGCAACGGCCTGTTGACTGCCTGCTGGATAACTTCCAAATCGCTTGCATGACATTTCTGAATTAAAAACCCTTTTTATTGTTTTTATGTTATATTCAGATTTTCAGTGAAAGTGAATTTTGGGTTTATATTATCTCTAAAATGAATCATAATAAACAGAAGTGAACATGTGAAATAGGTCACTTTGATATGGCATGTTTCTGAATAGAATTTGCTTGAATAAATAAGATTTTTTGATTCACCCAGTGTTCAAGATTTAATTCTAACATTATAGAGAATTTCTTTCAGCCTCCCTAAGGATGGAGTCACCACAAATTATTGAATTTACGGCCCCAAAACATTACATCACATTTCGACATACACACAGTAATAGCCAACAATGCTAAACAACAGCAGCCAGCTGTAATTGCTCATGCGCCTAACAAAATGAGCTGGGAAATGAACAGAAATGGAGGCAAACATCAAGTTTATTTGGTCTATCAACAGCATGGCCGCATGACTGCCTCAGACCTGCAGGCCAGAAACACACAGCATGGCATTGCTTGAATTTCTTCCTTATCTCGCCATGTTCTCACACAGGAGAAAAAACCACCAACAACACGTTTACAGTAGAGTTAAAATGATTCTAATCATAATATTCTGACCTTTTTCCCCTTCCTCATGATGAGCTATTGATCATTCTGTGACTGCAGGTGCCCCACTATACAGCAGAAAATAAATTGCAGCACATTCAGTGTATTTCCTGCGGTCATAGAGAACAGGCTATAACATCCTGCTCTGCTTCCCAACAGCAGATATTATCTGTCACAGATAAAGGCACATTGTTATTTTCAGCCAAGAGGATTCCCAAAGCCCTTTGTTCCTTTATTTTAAATGTTGTTTGTTCATTCTTATTAAAAGATATTTAAGATAAAATGTCAAGTTGATGGTATTGTAACGACTTGATCTGATCCCTCTATACGTTTAGAGTTAGCCTCATTCAGTTAAACAATTAGGATGCATATAATTATAAATTTAGAGAATTAGTAAACATAGAGGACTGAAACTGTCTGACCCAAAAATTAAAACTTTTTTATTAAATGCTGAAACAAATACTAAAGAGAAAATAGATACATTTGCTTCTTTTTTACTTTTTCTCACATATTTTGCTATTTTTTCATATCTTTTTCTTTTTTAAACATATTTTTACATTAGCTTTTGAGTTTTTCCATTTTCTCCCTGCTTTTTGAATAAAGCACAATACACTTATTTCGACAAGATTTAATTGTTCTGCATGTTACATTTTAGTGTGTTATCAAGCTAAATTAAAAGAGTTGAAAACTAATCAGTTTTATACATCATGTGGCTTAAAATATATTTTTACATCTCCTTTTTTATTGGTCTTCAGGCTTGTAGGGCCTTATACTTTATATACACTTTTATGTCTGAGGATGAGAAAATGTAAATTATCATCAAAGTTCAAAGGTAAGCCTAAGGCAGCCAAGAACACCGCCGAAAATTAACAAGGAGTAAAAATGCTACAAGTGGAACTTTATGTTATACAAAATGATAGAACTGATAGAAAGCTCTCCAGCTCCAGTGTGAGTCCACAATGTAATGATTTACATGGATAGAAAAGGAAAAATGTTGTCTGAGGGCTTGGATACTTAGAAAACCGGCACCCTATTGAAAAATTAAAAGTACTTGTGGTAAAATCAATTTATATCTGTAATTCAGCAGTGTCATAAATGCATGCCTATGATAAAAATTGTAATTTAAAAACCAACGTTTTAGCAGCATTCAGGAAAATATTGTAATATGTACTGAGGAACAAACACATTATTGCTCTGTAAATATGCAATAATTCTGTTGCACATCACTGCAATTAATCTGTGCAATGTGAACTGAGTTTTTGAAATTTTTACTCAAATCAGACACGTTCATGACTAAGTACACGAAGGCATTTTAAATAAAGTTTCTGTTGTTGCTGAGACTAAAACATTTTCTAGACCAACAAAATAAAAATCATTCAACCCAAAGAGTCAAGAAACTGTTCTGCATTTTTTTAGAAGGTAAACATTTGAGACAGTTTTCGGGTCAACAATATATTTTTCTTTTCTACTTTGTTTCCATAAACACTGCATTTTTAATTTGTTCCAATTCAAAATAACATTATTTAGCATTTAGCTAAATAATGTTAGCATTTAGCAGTGCTGCAACAGTCTTATTTGTTGCAGCATTCCATAAAAGTGATCAAAACCTCTTGTATCTCTACAATTAATAGTTTCTTGGCATGACTTTATTCATGTGTCATGCAATAACTTTTTATGTTTTCCACAGACCTCCACTGGCCTTCCTCCCTACAAGCAGGGAAGCTATGATCTGTAATCCAGGACCTGACCTGATTGCTGCTCTTCGTTGCAACTGGACCCCGATGGTCAACTCTACATGATGTGGGGCCCATTGGCACTCACTCAGCTCTACGACTATTATTAGCTAAGTTAGCGCCGCCTCTCACAACAGCTGCTGCTGCCCTACAGCCGGCCATAGCTCCCACTGAGGCACAAATTCAAGTCATCTCGCCGTGGAAAGCACCACAAGCATTGCCACGATGTGCAGAATTCACAAGGCCACACAGATCAGCATGGCTCAGATAAGCACAGGACGTCTGGCTCCTCTCTGCTGCCTTCAGGTTGAGGCGCTGCGTCACAATCAGACGCAATTTTCTTAAAGTGGGCTTCATGGAGTTCAAGTTTGTCCTTGTGCATCTTCGTCTCGCCGCATCACTGTTATGGCAGGCCAACAAAGGCTTTTATGCTGCACTGAGCTGCACAACAAAAGCTACACAAACATGGCGATAGCTTTCTGTTGACGAGGGGGGAAAAAAGACCGTGGAAGGCAGAGAAAAGGCCAAGTCTGAGGATGGAAGGGAAAGACAATTATAGCAGCATGATGCTGTTTTTGGATTGTGTTTGAGGAGAACATGTTGAATAAAGGGAAAGACACAGTGATTAGCTACACCTAAGAGAAACGAGAAGACCGACAGTCTAAAAGGAATCCAACATGGAGAGAAAGGAAGAGAAGGAGAGGCTGTGGGACCTGCATCGAGACGGCGGACGGAGGGAAATGAGATGTTGTGTCACTTTGCGAATAAGATTGCATCAACCAAGAGCTGAGATTTAGGATCTGTTATCTACAGAGGGAGGAGAAAACTGAAGATGAAACCACATTCTTAGCTTTTTTTCTTCCTCCAGAGTGAAAAACAAGAGAATGGAGCCGACAGCTGTCACCTAACAACATCACCACACTCCCTTATCTGAACAAACAAGCTGAATGGGAATGCCCCAGTTTACTTGTAATTTCTACCCATGTTGAAAATCCCATA
The DNA here is from genome assembly GCF_000485575.1 of Poecilia formosa. NCBI lineage: Eukaryota > Metazoa > Chordata > Actinopteri > Cyprinodontiformes > Poeciliidae > Poecilia > Poecilia formosa. The sequence goes on along the minus strand of NW_006800062.1, from coordinate 775,192 downwards.
ATTTATCCACGAGGGTCACACTTGATCAAAGCTGGATTGTGCGTTGCACGTTTCGGCTCCAACCAGTGACAGATTTATTAAGCATTCAGGAAGTCTTCATCCATCTTCCTCTTTATTGCTCACTTCTTCTTTTTATTTTGTCTCCTGCTTCTTCTTCTCCTGTCGCTCTTATTTTGGTGGTTGTGGTTTCCTCTCAAAAGGCAGGTTGTTAGGATCTGCAGCGAGGGGATTGTGATGTGCAACAGAAATAAATGCTCCCCTGGGAACGATTGCTCTTTTTCACATATGCTTATAGACTTCTTCCTCATCTGGGGAGAAACTCAGATGTGTCCAACAGAATGGCGCAGTAGAGATTTACCTACTTAGCAGTAATAATTCAAAATCCTCAGAAATCACTTTGTAACCTATTCCAGACTGATATAGTTCACTTTGTTTCCTGTCTGTTCTTTACGGAGTCCCCTAGGGGACATGGAGGATTTCTTTTTCTTTTTCTTTTGCATTACCTGACAAAAGTATTGTATTCCTTTTTGCACCAAAGTATTAAGAATACATAAACACGCTTTCACTGAGGCTCTTTAAATGTGTATATATTTGCAATTTTAAACTGACATTTGTGTCTGTATACAAAACAGACCTGGGTGTATTTGCTCATTTTTTGCAAAACTTATTATGATGGAACGCAACACTTTTGCGAGGTAGCGCAAAAGAACATTTTTCCCCCATGTGTCCTAAGGGGCTCCGTAGTTCTTGAATTTCCATGTATCTGTGTTTTATTTACATCATTTGGTCTACTTCATGCTGTCTCACAGGTTCTATAAGTCATTTTAGATTAAGGTCTGGCAATAATCTTAACTGGGTGTGACTAGATTAACTGAGGTCAATCACAGTTAATTCATTATGTCTGTTATGTTTGATCATCTGAAACATTTATGGCAGAAAAGCTAAAAGCAGAACGTATGTGTAACGGTGGGTTCATCCTTCAGTGTTTTTGATTCTTTCTGTGAAACTTCAGACCCCGCCACAGTATCAATGCCTCTCTGGGCAGATTCAATCAATGAGAATCCTCTGCCTCTTTCCTTTTGTCACTCTTCCTTCGCAGCGCTTTCTTTTTTCTGTGATCTGTTTTTATCCTCCTCCTCTCAGGTTTTATCTCTCACAAACACTCATTTCTTTCCCCGCCATGGGTTAGCGGGCACGCTCACACAGGCAGGTAAACAAATGCGGAGCGGATCCTCGCTGTTAACAATTCGAGACAGACGCGGCGTCAGCTGGACTTCTCTGAGCTGTAATGACACCAGCGAGCGCTCCACAAGGAGGAGGATGAGGAGGGTGTGGAACTTGTTTATCTCCGGCCACTTTTAAGTTTCCCTTCCTGTGATTTTTACGTGTGTTGTGCAGGTTAAAGGTAGGAGTCCAGACGGGAGGTTTTCCCATCTCAGCCGTCTGTCATAAGTAGCTCCAGCTGTCCTCCTCGCCATGTCTCAGGCGCCAACAGGTATTTTCGTCACCAGATTGCCAAACCATTGGACCATCTACTCTACAACACCCAAGGTGACCTTTAACAAAATACAGAACGGTGTACGGCGGAGAGGAAAGGGTTATTGGAAACACTGCAGAGCTGGAATGTAGCACCAGCTGAATGAATTGTGATAGATATTTTTTTCCTCATGCCACCTTTTATTGTTCAGAAATAATCCAACAGAAACTATAACCTTTTTTCTGCAGCATAGTCTCATTTGTGAAGAACTGAAACAACAACAAAATCCATACTATTCTCTCTCTTTCTTTTTTTTTTTTTAAGAGTCTAGGATTCACTTCAATTTTTGGAAACTGAATAAATTAATTTATGTTCCCAGATGCAACATTTCTACCTTTTTCAGGTATAGATCTGCAAAACAATTCTCTCACCTCATAAAATTGTTAAAAATAAGTGCTTACCAGTGTAAAAATATAAGAAAATAATGACAAGATTCTAGGAACAGCAAAAAGTATTCACACCCCTTGAACATTTTTACATTTTAGTTTATTCTATTGTGATTTCACGATAGACCCAAACAAAGAAAATGCACAACTGTAAAGGAAAATAAATGTTCTATGATCTTCAAAGTCTGACATATATTTGTGTTCAGCCAGGTTACCCTGGGACATGGTGGTAGCAGCATCATACTGTGGGGTCAAAGTTGATGTGAAGATGGATAGAGCTAAACAGAGACTGTAAAAACAATTGAGATTGGAAAGGAGGTGCAGCTTCCATCTGGAAAATGATTCTAAAAATGCATTGATCAAAGCATATGCATGCATTGGAATGGCCTAGTCAAAGTCAAGATGTATATCCAATAGAATCTATGATAAGACTGGAGTTTCATCGATGTTTTTTCATGTAATCTGACAGTTCATGTTCCTTAAACTTAATGTTTATGAGTGACATACTTTAATTTGACCTACAATATAAAATAAAAAATACCAATAAAATAAATAAATTGAAATTTGTGTTTGTATTCCAACACCAGTGCTCACCGTGTGCAGGGAAGTCGTTTGGTTTTCCTGCGAGCCTGCATCTGTTTAATTGCTCCAAGCCCTGCAGCTAAAAGCATTAGTTATTACTGCAGTTTGTGTTTCTGTAAGCTTAATAAAACGAGAGGTAAAATGAAGTCGGAACAGAGCGATTTGGGTTGATTAAAATCTCTGACAGATGGCTGAGATGTTCATCAGTGCTGCCAACAGATTTCTGCCGCCCAGAGTTGTGTGAAACACCAAATCTGCTGCTTGCTGATTGAATCTTTACGAACGCAGCATAACGATTTGTTTCTTAAAGGTTATTATCACTGTTTTTATATAAACAAATAGAATATGTATGAGTGTGCTATTTAACTGTCAACCCAGTCTTGCATTGAATGTGTAGTAAAATCGTCCCAGACTAAGAATAGTCCTTCTACATCTCTTCCGTGTGGTTAATTTCTCTCAGTGAGAGGCCTGAGGCTGCGTCTCGACACAGTCAGGCACATATGTTGCATCCTGTCTTAATGACTGAAGCATTTGTATTGTTTCTTCAATAATGGCATCAAAAACAAGGCGTGCACAGAGCAAGTTAAAGCTTCTTATTGAATTTTGCTTTACAGACTACAAAGTAAACCCTGTGGGGTTAGCGAACTTTGCCCAGCATGAGCTACCTTTGCTTTTATTTCTTTCCCATTAGTTTTGCTCTCACCCTCCATATCTTCGTGTTGCTTTCAGTGATCTGTAGATAAACAATCTCCAGTCACTAACAAATGCAACAGAAGGTTGTTCTGAGCGATTTGGGCCTCTGTCATGCTGGTGAAACAAGCGACATGCTCACTGGCCACTTTATTAGGTACACAAGTTCACAAATACTGAATCAGTCAATCACATGATGTGATGATGTTGGCTTCAAAGTGAGCATCGGACTGAACAGGAAAGGTGATTAAATTGACTTTAAAGTTGGTAGATCACCAAAATGTATATTTAAACAGATATAATAATATATTGAAATGTTTCACCTAATACAATGTAAAAACTCAAAATAAAATTTATGTTTATGAAAAATTGCATAATTTCTTCAATTGATATGAAGGGAATAAAAATGTACGTATCTCATGCAAGTGTTTACATCCGTCGCTGCCATGACATTGCGTTACAAGCTTATTCACAAATTTTAATTTAATTTCTTATTTAATGGAAGCACCACAAATGCAAAATTGTGCTTTTTCTACGAGGACTTGCACTCATTTGTAATGGAAACGCAGCTGCAGATGAAACAAATCTGCAGCAGCTGCATGAAACTTTTAATTTGGACAAAGAACTATTGAATCTGTGCCACCAAGAATTAAAACAGTTCTGGAGGTAAAACGGGCTCCAACCTGTTTCTAGTAAGGTGTATCTAATAAAGTGGCTGTTGATGTTGCAATGAATGATAGGTGTGTACTTTCTCTTTATTGTCTGTGTATGTTTTAGTTTCTAGAGAGGCATTTATTTAATTTCTGCTCCACTCCCACCTTCCTCAAGATGTAAATGACCTAGATTCTGCCAGCACGTTTTCCCCACAGTCCCCAAACTCACAAGTCAGAAGAAAGAATGAGCGATGTTGTTCTTGTTTGTATATCAGAGGCTGTTCGCCTCCTTCACAGCCACAGGCATTATCAGAACTGAACCATACCTCATCATCACCAGCTCCCGCTCACTTCCTCTGCCTGCAGCCCCCGAGGCGAGCCGCAACAAGCTTCGGGGCCCCTGCCGAGGAGCCCGATTGTCTCCATCAGCATACTTTGAGTCGAAAACCCAGGGCGCTCTCTCCGAGCTCATTGTGACTGTGCTAACAGCCTCTCCTCAAAAGAGGTTGAACGCATGTTCATTAATTATCTGAATCCTTGTTAATTGGATTAATTGTTGAATAGAAACCGTGTTATTAAAAATGACGAAAACACAAGGGCAGGGGGAGCAAAAGGGGGGATTAATATTGTTTCTGTTTACTCTCAGGCTGTCAGAACAGAAGGAGACGGCACACACACACACACACACACACACACACACACACGTTTAGGAGTGCACTGCCACATCACTCCAACTCTCTATCATTATTTCACACAAATCTTAACGTTTACACACAAACTGCACGCGACCCACCTCAGAAGAATGAGCGAAAGGCAAGGTGCAAATTACCATGCACACCATCAGCGATAAGAACTAAACCCATTTTCAAAGTTTCAAAGCTCAAAATAAATGCCAGATTCTTTTTGATGCTGGAGGACTGTGACTTTTCCAACACTTACAGTCAAACAGGAAGGATGGAAGAAAGGGAAACGTGAAGTCAAAACCGTGAACAATTTAGCTATCTCCAAGCCACATGTTAAACTTGGTTTCTTATTGCTGTGGTCTATCTGCAAAGTCTTATCCGCTAAAATCACTTATCAGTGTTTGACTTCAAGGGATGCTTCATCATCCCTGCTTTAAGATGGCGCGCTGATACCGCAGACCGTCTGGATGATGGGGCCCATTTCATGTGGCCTGAGTAATTGGTGGTGGTGGAAATAAATTCAGCTGTCTGTCATTTCCTGGCATTGTTGATTTTGAGCCAGATAGTAAATTCTTGACACTTTGACTACTTGCTTTTTAATTATAACTAATAAAATGTAGAACAAATATATTTGGGCTGAAAAGGACTGACACCCAGCAGCCAGTTTCACTGAATTCACTCAGTGATGCTTAATTTTAATTGCGTTCAATAGCAGTTTTGATTCAAAATGTTTTGCCTTCTTTTAGTATGTGTCAGAACAGTCAGCATCCAAAAGCAGTGCAGGAGCCACGAAGGTGACTGGATGTTGTCCTTCAGCGACTTTTTATTCTGTTTCATACAAAAGTATTAACATCCATTGAACTGCTCCACAATTTGTCACATTTTTTTCAAATTTGATTGTGTTGAATTGGAATTTTATATGATTGATTTACAAAAACAAAGCATAATAGTGAAGTAGAAGGAAAATCTTCTGGCTTTTGAATTTGAAATCTTTTTTTTTTGTTTTTGTTTTTAGAAAGAAAGCTCAAAAGTTTGTTTGTTTCCAGAAGAGCCGATCACTTTCAAAAGTCATCTATCTAGAAAAGTAGTCATAACGTCTGCTTTTCTTTAGATGAAGCTTTTTAGTTTAAAGGGAGATGGATGAAAACTGGAAAAGACTAAAGACTGAGATGGATGTTCGCCCTCTGGAAAACAACGCTAAACATTCAGTGTTACAAAAGAATGGGTTAGATAAGAGCATATCTATGAGTTAGAATAACCTAGTCAAAGTCCAGAATCAAAACTAAACGTCAGAATTTGCAGCAAAGTATGAAAAGATAATGTCTCTCTAAACTGAAAAAGAATGAGTCGAAATTTCAATGTGCAAAACTAGTTGCGAAATACTTCAAAAGACTTGCAGTAAAATGTGATTCCACAAATTGTTGACTCAGGGAGCCTGAATACAAATGCATGTGTTGATCTATTATATAAAACCCGAATAAAATACTTTGAAGTTTAAAGTGTCAAAATGTAGGAATGTTCAAAAGGTATTAATATTTTATTATAAGGTGTTGACGGTAAAAAAAAAAAGGAAAAAAAAAGGATCAAATGTCACGTAAGCCTGGCTCACTGTGTTTCTGTTACAATTAGGAAGACATGCCCCCATTACAAGGGTGGCAACACATTTATTCTGCAGACAAAAACTGCTGCCACTTGATCAAAACTGTACTTGTGACCAGTGTTAGAGGTCATCACTGTGTAACTGATGAAAACACACACACGCACGCACGCACACGCACGCACACACACACACACACACTGCCACTGAGACTCCTTTGATGCTCTGCCAGAGACTGAGAGGATGCCACATTTCTGTGAAGATAAAAAGCGCACAATTCCCTTTTATTAAACTGTTTAAGCATAGTTTGGATAAATTCAGCTTCTACCTTCACTGCAGCATTTAAAGCTGATGATGTGATGATATTATGACTATGTCCTTCCTCAGGTGACAAATTACATCTAAAACGACTTTTTAGTCATGGGATTTTACCATGAAGGATGACTTGAAGCTTTAATGATTGGGAATGAAAATAATTTGTGGCCATAAAAATGATCAAAGGCGCCTTGGATAGGAATGTTTTAATTTCCATGATAACTCAAATAAAATCATTGTTATTCATCAGGGTCACTGACTGCTGGTTAAAAAACAAAACAAAACAAAAAAACCTCCACCAACCAGCAAACTCAATGATGACTAAGGAGGAAAAAATAAAAATAAAAAGTTATTTTGAAAAAATAAATCAACAAATGGGACAGATACATTAAAAAAATCACTGATTATCATATGCAGTGATGCATATCATGTTTCCTATAGACTATATTGTTATTTTTTATGAAAATAATAAAAGATTATTTCATTAAGTTGAGGGTATGTTGTTGCTCTCTGCTAAACCACAAGATAGTTCTTTACTTGTTGAAATGCAACAAGTTGTTGGGTTTAAATCCCAGCTGGGGTTCTCAGAGTGGGCTCTCTCTGGGTACTCCAGCTCCCTCTTTTTTCCACAAATATGCACATTAGGTAATTAGTCTCTCCAGGTTGCCATTGTAAATAAGTATTTATGTGCACAGTGTGCCCCCCCCATCCCCAAGCTAATCTGCAATCCGGAAAGGATAAGCAGTTACAACTGAGAGCAACTGATTAGCATCTCAAAAGCTCAAATAATACCTGACCCAAATCCCAGAATAGTTGAAAATGAGGCTTCGGGGGTGCAGAGCAGGACCAAAGAGCAGAGAGAGATGGCGGGAGTTCACACCATCACTTCTATCAATCACAGTGGGCAAAGATCATATCCCCTACTCCAACATCTTTCAAACCATTCAGCCAGATAGAAATTTAAAGAGGAGTAGCAAAAGCAAATGATTTGGATTAGTGGTGCTTGCCAACAACTGATAGTGTCACCCAGGAAACATTACTGCCCAGATATTGAGCTGTTAGCATGCAATGATAGTCAGGAGACTAGTGAGAGGCCTCTTCAGATTCTTTGCAAGACATATGCTTGAATAATATGCTTTCCCTTTGGGATAGGTGACATATTCTTTAATTGAATTGAATTAAAAGTTAGATGTCTGTGATAACTTCCTGAAAGCAGAGTTTCAGGAAAAGCAAGGTTTTTTTTAAAAAGAAAGAGGCCCAATTTCAAAGTTAAACTTATTTTAAATCATGTTTTACATATGTATAGTGTTTCTATTACAACTGAAGGTAACATTATTATTTGATTGTGCTATAAAATGGCACTCTGTGCCTGGAAAATACACAATACTGCCTTTTAAATCTTTCGTTTGTCCATCTTGCACAAGCACAAAACAATATACGGTATTTGTTGGGGTAGTAAAGCAGGTCCTGCTTACAAACACTAGACCTTTATCCAGTCGACCATGAGAATAGACAGCTAGCAGAAGGAGAGATTATAGTCAATACCAGAAATGGTATTTGACTATAAGAACTTTAAGAGTTTTCACAAACACATGGAGACAGACTGCAGCTACGGGATTCTGGTGCAGCTGTTTCAGCACTCATGCACTTCCAAGCACTTCACTGGGTCAGCGGACAAATTGAATGGCAGCCAAGGTCAGGGCTCAGATTTAGCCGGGTGCCTCTCAACCAACAGGTGTTACAATCAGAATGTACCACTTGTGGTTCATCATAGCAGGACGTGAATACCTGTCATTGTGTGTTGCATTGATCAAGTATGCTAATCTCTGGAGCATTTGTGGAAAGGTGCTTCCAAGGACAGGACAATGAAAGGCAACATTGATCAGTGGAGGACTGATCAATCAATCAGTGGGTAACAAGATATCTGGAAATGTAGGCTTTTGTCAAGAAATAGACTTAATGTTTTTTGTTTTATTTGCATTTCAACAACCTAACTGAAACTCACACATAAATGATTTGATGTTCCTATTCGTGGGCTGGTCTTGGCAAGTGAGGAGCTACAGTATGTCTATCACACACAAATCCTGTGTATGAAGCAAAAGACTGAACACACACTCAACCCACGTATGAGTATTCATACCAGCTCACTACACCAGATTAGGAGACCTGTACGAGTCATTTCAACAACCTTACATCTTCACCAAACCTACGGATTATGGGAAAGGAATCCTCTGGATCGCTGTATCACTACTTGCGTATGGATGTGAGTCATTTGTGCAACATATAATGAAATAAAAACTAATCTATTTTTCTATTATTTGAAACAAAAAAAGAATTATGTCAATAACTTTATGAATTAAAATCTTCAACACTAAAGTTGCTATATGAGCTCTTATGATGTATGGAGTCATAGAACTTTTGATCAGGAGCCAAATAATTAGTAGAAATTGTGTAATTTAATCACATTTTGCTTGCTTTGCAAATCATTACTGCTTTTTATCCCTTTCTTGGAATATCTTGTAGAAGCAATAACACATCTTGAACTGTTGCGGGTTTTATTTTACATCCACAAACTATTTAAGTTTGTGGTGGTTTTATGTGCTAGACCAACACAAATAGTGTTGTAGGACAATGAAACATGGTTCTCAATTCCTCTTTTTTTTTTCTTTTTTTTTTTTTTTACAAATACACAACCTGAGGCTCAAGAGGAAAACTCTTCCAGTTCAATGTTTAGTTGTATGTTTCCCCACCTTTCCACATCTGGAGATGAAACATCAGTTTGCAAGTCTTTCTTCACATTTTCCATTTTCTGGAGCATGAATGTGCTTTGATCTAAATCATTCCATTTCTACTCCAGCTGAATGTTTAACTCAGTTCAGTTCAATTCATTTCAAAAATACTTCGTTTATCCCAGACTGAAATGATATGTTAACATACCACATGTTACTCTAAGATCTTAAAAGAGTCGATGAGGAGGTTGATGCTGTGGGCAGGAGCCACGTGTTGTCCTGCTGGAAGATGAACCTTTGCCCCATTTTCAAATCTTCTAAGCAACTTTAGGTTCTCTTCCCGTCCCTGCTGAAAGAAAGCAGATCTTCAGCAAAATGCTGCCATCACCTTGTTTGGGTGAAGTGTTCATTTTGTGTTAGATGTTCAACTTGCCTTTCATGATTATCCAGCCATTTCGCCCCTTTTTGGGAGAACGTTCCTTCACATATCCTCCTTGTCTTTACTCCCTATGGAGTCTTTGTGTCTTTATATTTGACTTATGCTTACAGTTCAAGGTAAGCGGTCTTCTGACTCTTTGTTGTTCAACTTCGACAGAATGAGCACGTTCAGAAATATGCCAATGGCCGTAAACAACGTAAAGATGAAATAAATAATTTTCTTCATTCTGTGTTGACAACACTTCGGTGGCATTATGTGCATTCCTGCATGCAGCCCGCTATTGGTTGCAAACCCTGTCCATCATTCGATGTAACAATGTCGCTCCGCCCTCTTGGCATCAACGCTCAATTTGATTGGTTTTAAAATTAGTCCCCGAAACACGAGCTGACCAATAAGCGTTGAGGGGGCGGGTTCCTTTCCACAGTGGTGGAATCGAACGTCCCCGAGCGCACACGGCGTAAAGGAGAGTCTGTGGAAGGGACATAACGGTTTTCTTTTCGGCCCCCCTCTCCACTCAGACAACAAGAACCAACAAAAACCTGAATTTTAGAGGGGCTTACACAATCTTCTTCTGCTCTAAAGGAGGAGGGAAGCGAGGGATTGAAGCAGCAAGTTCTTTTTTTCTTTTTCATTTTTTTCTCTTTTTCTTAAAAGAGGATTTTGTGTTTTCACGGTGGTTCGCTCTTCGCTCTCGCCGCAAAGATGATGGTCGGAGAGGTCGAAGTGAAGGAACGACCGAGGCCGAGTCCGGACTATTTGATGCAATTATTAAACGAAAAGAAGCTTATGACCAGTTTGCCAAATCTCTGCGGGATCTTCACGCACCTGGAGCGGCTTCTGGATGAAGGTAAGCTGCGTTTGGATCATGCGGGTGGCGGGGGGTGGCGCCGTGGAAAGGGGAGCGTGACCACGGCGCAGTCCGATGTCGGTACCACTTCTCCGGGTGTCCCCGCTGCGGAACGGGCGCTCCCATACTGTCTGGAGAAGCAGGGAAACTAAACTTAAAAAAATAACCCCACCCGAATAAAAAAAATCCAGTTCTGCCCTGTTTGAGATTACAGCGAGGGAGTTTGTTTTGGAGCAAACGGAGTTTGACGAGCGGAAAACTTTGCTAGACTCACTTAGAGAAAGCAAAACCACATAATACCCTTCAAAAGTATTTTGAGGCGAGTGGGTAAAGGGTTAGTTGGGGTTAGGAAGTCGTGTTTTTTTTATCGATAGAGCTTCTTCTCACATGTTTCATAGCAGTTTAGCTTGAGTTAGCTACATTTGAAGCTAGCTGAAGACTCCTGCGTTCCGCTGAACTCTCGGCACGCCGCTGAAGTTGGTATCCGATTTGATACTTCTCCTTAGGCTCCAGACTAAAGAGCTGTTTGATTTTACTTAACCAAGATTACCTTTGATCTGCACTTGTTTGATACATAAATCACTTCGAGTGGTCAAATTGTATTGGAATATTGCTTAAAATTATATAAATTCTTGCCATTGCAACTTGTGAACTGTTTGAACTTATAACATGGAAATTCTAAGCTTATAATGCCTTTATGTCCTTAGATGAGATTCAGATTGAAAACTAAAATGCATAAAAAAGTCACACCGGAACAGAATATTTTTATTCAAATAAAAATACAAGTTCTATAAAATACACTTTGTGGTTTGTAAAAGCAGTTCTTTTAAGGATTTCATATTCGGTTTATCTTCTTAGATATAAAACAGCATCCTTAAAAAGGTCAAACCCAGACAAAATATATCTGCAACATCACATCTTATATAAAATGTAATTTATTTTTTGTATAACTTCTATTCTGATTGTAAAAACTCACTAATGACTATTTGGATTTAATTTTTAATGTTTCTCTACCGTTTTTAGATGGGTCCAGAACTACGGTAACTAGACAGATTGAACCTGGACAGAATTATTCAACACTGATCACAACTATGAAATACAATTTGTGAAACATAAAATAAAAAAAAAAATAAATAAAAATAAAGTTGATTTTTGTAAGGTATTTTACTTCTTCACCAACTTGGATGAGGTTTAACTTGAAAACTAGAAATACAATGGCTGGTAAAGCCTGGAAATTAACAGAAGAACACAATTTAGTTTTATTTTTTGTTTCTTTGTTTGTGTAAATGGAGGTTCATCTTGAAACCAAGGCCAACAAACTTTAAAATGGCTCCATTTCCAGTTCAAGTTTGACCAGATTCTCATGCAGTTTGGTCACGCTTCGAATCGGACACCAACTTCAGCGTCATCAATTCTGCTAAGTACGTCTTGAAAACTCGACCAGGGCTTTAGCTTTATTCCTGTCACTGGATGGTGTATTTTTGCTGAATTCCGCCTCCAGTTGTGCCCTTTCTTTAGCCCGGGCTTGGTTTAGCTGTCCCCCAGCTGCGGAGGCTACCAGCGCGGTGGAATGTGCAGCTTGTTGCCCGAACAATGGGCAGCGAGGTGCCGCCGCTGGGAGGGAGGAGGGGGGCTTCACCGGGATTACTCAGCCTCCAACTTTTTCTCCAAACGTGGCGCCGCGTAGTTTCTCCACTGCTTTCTCAGCTGCTTGAACGTTTGTCCCACCAGCCACGATGTGCTTTAAATACACCCCTTTTTCTTTTTCGTGTACTACTCGTATTTATTCATTTTTAATAAACATTTTCTTATTGGCAGTCAAGATTATCCTTTGCCCGGTGGATTTCCCTTTCCTCTGGTGGGCTACATCTGGTTTCATGCTTTTCTGTTGATTGTATCAAAAACATAAGCTGGTCGGAGCGGTATGTTGGACCTATGGTTTATGTAAGGAAGTAGGGGACACTAGAGAGCGCCACTGTCCCCGTATTGTGGGAAACGTTTGACCTGGGCAGCACCGTAAATAAGCATAATGCGTGATGATATAGTATTTGGGAAGCTACAGGATAAGCAGGGATTACTCCAAGCAGCGGAGGAGGCGAAGAGCAGCGCATACTTTGTGGTTTCGGTTGCATGTCTGGATGAGTTGGCTCTGTAGTATGTAGTTGCTAAACCGGTCTGAAAGGATTTTTTTTGCCTGTTCTGATAGCTGATAAACAAGACACTTAGGACAGAAATAGACAACGCGTCTTCATTTTAGCTCCAAAATGAACACAAGGACATCTTTATGAACCGGTTTTTCATTTCATTTTTAAATTTGTGCATTCCAGAAGAAATGGTTCTTCATATTCATATTTAAGCTCAGAGATCATGCAGGTATGCACATACCTTTAAGTATGTGTTATGACAGGGATATTTAAGTAGAAGCACAACTGACAAGTCTGGGAGAAAGAGACTGGATTAGAAAACAATTCTGCTTCTTCATATTCCTTTTCAGACCCTTTTTAAATTAATGAATATATAAGTCTTTTAATATGTGTGTGTGTGTGTGTGTGTGTATCAAATCTTCTGGAAATTTAGCATTTAGAGTTCAATCCACACACCCAGTGCAAGCTTAACTTTAACTTTTCTACTTTTTTCTGTTGGAGTGTGTTTGTGGTTTGATTTAAGAGGTTTTCAGTAGGCATCTCTTCTTGCTGCGCTAACTGAAAACAAGAAGCTTCTTTATTGCACAAGAGAGGTCAGGAGATTTTCGCTTTGAAGCGATGTAAAAATAAAATTTCACTTCCGTTTGGTTTTCTTTCAGAGCGGTTGGTTATTAGAAGGGCTCTGCAGTCAAAAAAGTTCCCTCAATGAGCTCATGGTGGCACTTTTAGAAAGACGGCTAATGTAAGAACACGAGGAAAAAACGAGCTTTAGCAGGTTGAGAAGCTGTAGGAAAGGGAAATAATTTGGCGGCACACTTGTAACTTTCAGCCCCAGTCTCTCTGGTCTAAACGGACGCCTCCTGAGGTTTACAAGCGTCTCCACAGCGCTGGTCCAAACTTTACCCTGCTGCCAAAAATTGCATGTGAGCTGAAGGCCAACTCAGTGCAGCTTGTTGGACTGGTGGTGTTTTTGTGCAGGTTTGTTTACTTTGTGGATGGGGAATTTTTGGGGTCAGGCTCTTAACCCCGCCGCTCTCCTTCACAAGTAAACGGATGACGCCATGTCTAGTCCAGTCCAGATTATTGTACTTATAAAGCAGCGAAGAATATCAGTTAAGATCACTTTACCACAATAGTCTTGTTGATTATTACTTTTTAGTAATATTTCTTGTTTTCTTGTGCATTTGCTTCTCAGTCTGTCTTATCTCAGTGAAATCAGCAGCTTTGTCAAGACAACAAATAATGCAGCAGCAATTTGAAAAGCTGTTGAAATTAGGTCAGCAATCCACGGAGAACGTAAAACATTCTTTCAACCAGCGTTTACCCTTCTGGTCATGCTCAAAGCGCGCTCAGTAAGATCAACATGTGAGCTCAGATTTGTTGTTGGAATGTGACCGTCCAACCTTAGAGCACTGAATAAGATCTCCAGCGTCTTGTAGCACTTCTAACTTTGTGTCCGTCTCACGACAGCTGCACGTCTCCTTCACCCACCCAACATTTCATGCATGTCTGCACAGCTGTTTCCATGGCGGAAGAAAGCCGACACCTCCCTTGTGCGCGACGGCTGCTCCCACCCTGCTCCGGTGGTGTGTGTGTGTGCGTGTGTGTGCGTGCGTGTGCGTGTGTGTGCGCGTGTGCACATGGCCGTCCTTACTTTCCCGATATGCGTGTGGCCCCTGAAGGTCACGCCGCCCGATTGACAGGCCTCTTTAGAAATCCCATTGCGCTGCAGTTGTTCATCTCCTTGAGGTGACACCTGCTGTGGAGGGTTTTTTGTATTTTATACATTTTATTTTTCTTTACGAGGCGCCTGCCAACAAGCTGCTTCAAATTGCTATATTTTTTTTTCTTGGCAGATGCAGACGGACCATATACCATCTAGCGCTGCAGCCTGCCAGCGAGGAGTGCTGTTTTGAAGCAGCAGGGCACTTAAAGAGGCCGATTGGATTAGCTTAATTTACCAGTTTAAGACATTGTGGTTTATTTGGACATGATCCTGTGAGTTGGAGGCGTCTCTGTTGGCTTGGAGGAATTTAATTATATTAATCTGGACATCTGTAGCTGCTTCAGTTTTAGAAAGAGTCCCAGTGGAAAACTGACAATCTGCACAGAATTAGGGAATATTTTGCTTATTGGCCGATCAGCCCAGCTGTTTAGCACCTGAGACGTTGTAAACAGAAGCAACACGGTTTAGATGGAAACTTCTGGGTCATTGTCACCGAGGCACACAAAAGCAACGTTTTTAATGTCTCTGTTTATAGTTACAGTACACAAACAACAACAATCATGATTATTTTCTGAAGGTTCATAGACAGAGGCCTGCCAATGAAGTTTTGCGCAGTAGACTGAGGATGCATTCACACCAGTCCTGTTCAACCCTGTGTAATCGAACTCTAAAGTCCGGTTCGTTTAGGTAGGTGTGAATGTGCAAAATCCATTGCTCTGGTCCGCCTAAAACCTCAGCCTTGATTTGGTTGAAGTGAAGGTTTGAATGCATATATGAACACCAAGTGGATCTGAGATTGCTCCTAAAGCAGGAAGTGAACTATAATGCAGAGCATTCTGGGTAAATGCCACCAAAACAAATGTGCTGGTTTAGCGCTAGCAGTAGAAATGTCTTGTCTTTTTTTTTTTCCAAAAACAAAAGAGAAAAAATACAATCACTGAAATGTGACGCCACTCCATTTTTGAAACAGTGCAGTGTGAAACAGTTCTGCACTAACTGAAAATGTAACAAATGTTGCAATTTTTGGTCCCCAGTCCAACCGAGCCTGCTGAACTATCTGGTGTGTAAACACCCAGAATGAAGCATTGCGTGTCCGAACATGGCTGCTGTGGAAAATGTTCCCCGTGTTTGTATCTGCACCGCCAGACAGTTTTGAATCTACTCGCTGCATCTCTGCATCAGGATTTTACCGGGACATTCCTGGGAGAGCTGTCAGCGTTTGGAGGACAAACTGTCTGCAGAGAACAGCTCCCCTGGGAAAAACTGTTTAGGGAGCGGATTGTGATGAATGGGAGAATGCTAAGTCTGTTGTGAAAAGCTTTTTTTCTGAACATCTTTGTATTGTTTTGTACAAGCACTACACAGGCTAAGCTGACCCAATGTGATCCTCCTTCCATTGAGGACCTCCAGTAACCTTTAGATTACTGGAGGTCAGTTCAGCACATCCGTGAGTGAGATGCTGCTTAAAGCTGAGGGAACGCAGATAAAGACAGGCAGACTGGGAGATCTGTGGGTGTTAGGCCAGGATTGTTGTTGCAGGAAGGAACCTGTTAAACTCCAACCCTTTCTCCTCTCCCTGAACTCCACTTAGAAGCTGGAATTTAATTAACTAAGAGCCATTCTATGAGATGGTTTAGTGAGCTGCAGCCACCAGTGTGAAGACAGAAGTGGAAGCTTTGTGTTGTCTGCCACTAGCTTCGCCTCATGTGGCCCCTCTTCGCTTCCCCTCTGCGGGGATAAATGAACGCTGCGCTCTGTTTGTGCTACAAATTTGGCTTCTCCAAGTATCAAGTTGAAAATGACATCAAGAGAACCAAGTTCAGTATCCAATGTGGCAGATAGCAGGATTAAAGATTGTAATTATCAGCAGTAACAAACACTGGCACGTAGATTTTGTGATAAATCACAAAATCTTTCCAGATTCCAATTCAAACACATGGTCAGCAACTCAACAATTTTGTACTCTGACATTTATTACTTAATCCACTGCCTGCAAATTTATACCTGCATCTGCAAACCTGTGGAGTTAAACTGTAGGGTAGAGCAATAATTGAAATGTCAGTGTTTGCCATGTTGCAATCATAAAGTCCTGTTTGAATAAAATTTAACATTTCAGGTGCCTTGCATTCTGTCTCACCAGTAATATATTTTAACCACTTTGGTTTTTCAGTGGTGGTTCAGCTGTCATTGAGTTATCCCAATCAATGTGGTTTGTCCTTTTGTTAAACTGTTGAAATTGTATGGGATAACCCAGTGCTTTTGAAGTGTTTTTAAATTAAGTTTTTAATTGCAAGACTGAGATTTTAGTGGGAATAAATGACTTTTTCAATGATTGTTGGTGGGTTCAAACAACAAAATTGGTGCATTTCCCCACCAACTGGTTCCTCCACTTCCTCCTTAGTCTTTTCCAGCAGTATTGTTTCCACTGGTGGAAAAGTGTTTCCATTGCTCTTTTATCAAACTTGTCTAAAAATGTGACTTTTTCCAAAATTTCCATGCTTCAATTAAGCTAATTTATTTTTGTGATTTCAGTTTGCACTATTTTTGATCTGTGGAAACCCAACTAGTCTTGCAGTGAATTTGAAGAAGTGGCTAAGTAATTAAATAAAAAAAATCTGCAGAATATGCCTTTTTTTTTATCCCATTAATCGATAGAGTAATTGATTACGAAAACGATCATTAGTTGCGGCCCTAGTATGGTTGTGTACGGACTCTGCTTATTAACAATAGTGGGTGTTAACTATTAAAACTTGTGAGAGTTTGTATCTTATTCAAGCGTTGCTACTTCACTGCTCTGAATAGCTTTGTGAAGATGGTCCGTCAGTGTTCAGTGCTTCAGATGGCTTCTGTTGCTAACAGTTGTTGCCAAAACAAATGGTGAATCCCTCCGTTTTTCTGCTTTGCTACTAACATCCTGTGAACTCTGATGTGACATCAATCCTGTTATTAATGTCTGACTGCTGAGTTAAATTAAATGCATCACAGTGATTGGTTGAGCTCCAACATCTGTGGCAAATTGAAGGCCCAGTAAGCCTGCCGGGGTGAGGTTGGCAGCAGGAAAGGAACCATCCTCTGGTTTCTGTTTTGACTCTGGCTTTGGAACCTCGTCACTCCCTCTGCTCTGCCTTGGCCACTCCTATCTGGGATGCTGTACGATAAAGTCATCCAGCGACGGCTCAGCGCTCTTATCAGGCCTCCATCCCATGAGTGCTGGGCCTCCTTATCGCCACTGCCTCCGCCTGGCCTTCTGTCTTCTGCCCTGCCCCAACCGCCTGCCTGGCTGCCTATCTGACTGTCACCAACACTTGGAGTCGTCCCCTATATGCTGTTTTTGCAAGAGCATGTTTATCTTTCTTTCTTTCTCCCCTGAAGCATTTAAAGCCAAGCGCTTGCATCAAAACCAACAGAGGATGAGGAGAAGGTAACCTGGCTGCACGGGGATTATTCCCGACCATGTTTAGCCGCACGCTAAAGCTCGAGTCAGAGCTCCGAGCGTTTACTTCATAATGACAAACGGGGTTAAAGAGGAAGATGTGGAAGAGGATGTTGCAATCATTCTATTGCAACAGCCCCCTGACTCAGACTTGTTCTTTAAATTGGCATACGTTTCTCATTTTTTTGTGAACTTGGTGCTCCACCCTGCATGAAACTTGTGTGTTTTTTTGCCAATGACAACAACATGTACGGGAAGTTACAGGCTTTTCAGGCTGGGAGGACAAGTCAGTGGTTTGTTTTTCTGTCTGACAGACATGGAGGAGGAGGAGGAGGAGGAGGAAGAAAAGGGGCTCTTTTCTCACTGAGGTGACAACAGAAGCTCCTCTTCTCTAGTTCTGCTCCACAGAGATGGTCTGTCTGAGATTTCCTTTGAGTTGTTTAGGTTGCATCACAGATCTTCTCTCGTCACATACCTCCATTAACTCATTTGCGTGCATAAAGAAGTTAAACAGTATTTCTCTGTTCGAAGTGCTCACCCCGCCCTGTTGCATTCTTGGAGTGCTTCAGATAGCTCTCCCACTCGTATTCGGATAGTACCCCCCCAACCTGCTCCCCTTTCTTTCTCTCACTGTAGTTTGCAGGTTTCTGCGCCGTCACAACTGGTACAGATTCTGACAATAGTGTTTTCTCAGGAGTAATATCTGCAGTTTTCCAGCATTTCCTGAATTTTTTCTCGTTTGTCATAAGAGCTAAAAAAAATAATAAATTGTTGAATGCTGCCTCTGTTCCGCTGCTCCTCGCCCACCAGTCTGCATTCATTTTCTCTCTGGGTTCAGAGGAGGAATGGCAGGCGAGCGTTGGCAGCCGGCTCAGGAATTTTACCAGGAGCACAGTCAGAGCACTTAACCTCCAGCCTGATGTGTGTTTACCCCACAAACACTCGCATAGTGCATCTTAGCTCAGTTTAACCAAGTGCCACAGTGAAGTATTTCAACTTCTGCTTTGGGTTCAGCAACTGAAAATAATTTCTTAAGTTAGCTCGCGTCTTGACTGAAAATGTGAATCACCAGTTCACTGGAAGGTAAAAATAAAAAGTGCTGCTTTAGTTTTCTGTGAGTCTCTAACTTTAATTCTATGTTTTCGACTAAAGGTTGGCAAACTCAGTTTGATTTGAGGCCAAGTCCAGAGGTCAGTCTGTGTTGGTTAATGTTTTTTGAAAAAGAGATGTTCTTTTAGTGACTTATGTCAAAATATTCATACATGCACATTTTAAATAAGTAATAACTAGCTAAATAAAACTAATTGCTACTTGTGTAGACCAACAACCCAAACATAAAGCTACTAATGCTTCACCGTACAACTGATTGGGGTCAGTCACTGGAGCACACTGACCTCTGTATGGGGCTAGAAGTTTATCAGTATTTGTGAAAATGCTCAGGCCTCAAGGTTTGTACATCAGTGACCCGACTCTTCTGCACTATTTTTATCTTTTCCATAACACACAAAGCTATACATGCATGTTTAAGTGTAAATGCAGAGCTGGGAGATTGTCAGGGGTGAAATGGGAGGATAATAGATTCTCAACTGCTTCTTGAGAAAACCAGTAAACCTGCCAGTGTGTCTGTCAGATATTACTGAATAATTTAATCTGTAATGGTTCCTGTTACAGGAACCAGTATTTATAATCATATAAATACTTTTTATATGATTATAGGACTTTGACATTTTCAGTTGATTTTACATCTGAGGAAATGTCACCATGCATGGTCCTCATGTGTTCTGCAGTGTTGCAGGCTGTCTGACCCAACTCCACTTACATCTGTTGCACAGTTGCATTTTTTTTCTTCTGGCTTTCTGCCTCACACTCTTGTGCTCTAATGTAAAACACGGTTTGCTTAGCATAATTTATGCCCACATGCAGCACACCCAGCAGCAGTTGCAGCACATGAATGAAGTCAGGGTTGTGCAACAGATAGCAAACCAGTTTTGCGTCTTGTTCTGTTATTGCTAAAGACTGTCATACTTGTAGTAGCACTTTAAGAGTGTCTAACCTGATCACTGGACTGGTTTGGAGATTAGACAGTACTTGGTGTTGTGTGATTTAGCTTTGATTAGTTAGACAAAGAGTCTCTGTAGCCCACAGTGCAACAGGAAGGACTGACATCAGAATTTTACAGATAACTAGGAGGAAAGAATGTGTTGACTAAAGGGTTAGTGTGTGTGTGACCCTCAGTGCTGCTTTGTCGATCGATTATGTCCACTGTGAGCAAAAATGGCAACCAAGGTTGCTCGTGGGGGGAGACGGCGTTTCTATGCTCTGTGAATGAGGTCATCTGGTTGGATATGAACAGGGCCGCTGACCCCTCCTCAGCTCCACAGGCCGGCCCTCTGTGTCCTCTGCAAACGTTACACAATGGCTTTTTGTGCTTTAATGGGCCAGACATACTGACACTGTAGCATTCCAGCAAGTTCACATAGAAGAATGCACACAAGCATTGTTCTGTGTCAGAGTATCTCACAACAGTGCACTGCATTTGTTACTTTGTGCATTTATTTGTCTTAGCTGCAGCAGTCATCCAACTCGAAACCCTCTATACATTTTAAACACATTGTCTGGATTTAGTTATTTGCCTTCCAATCTGCAGCATTGTCGCTCCTAAACCAAACACAGTAAATGGTATTTGAAGACAAATTGAACTCCAATATTAAGTGTGATAAATTGGGTGAAAATATTTTGCTTGACTGGTATCTGCAATGAAAATGAAACCATAGCTACTGCGCTCACTCTGTAATACATTCAGTTCATTGTTTTGGTTATGAAGATGTTGCAGTTGTGGAAATAACAAATAGTAGATTTTTTGTTTGTTTGTTTGTGCTTTTGGATTATCATTTAACAAAAAATAATAATAAAAGATGCAGAAACAATGCAACTAGAAATTCACTCATCAGCAACATTATATCATAACATGAGTGTAATTCTCTAATTTTTAATTTGTTTTAAAGCAGTAATCTGTTAAATCTGTGTATTTATGTCATCTGTCTCTTTTTGTTGCCTTTTTATTTCTAGGTACTGTTGGCACCATCCTTTGTGTATGTGGGGAATAAAATAAGAAGACAATTTTAATAAATAAGAATAGTAATGGAGAAAATGATAACTGAATAAATAAGAAGAATAAAATTAAAAAAAATATGAAAAAAGAAAAAAATAATATATGAAAAAATAAGAAATGAAAAAAATAAGAAGACTGACAAATATTAAAACAATGGATAGAAAAAAGGAAATAAGAACAATATATAAACATGAACAAATTAAAAAAAAGGGAAAAAAAATAAGAATAATGCAGAGAAAAAACCTCTAACAATAATGCCACTAATCAAATGGCCAGAAATCTAAATGGCACAAATTTCTGACTGTTAATCAGCAGGCTAGGTATTGAAAAATATCCAATGTCTCTTTCTGTTCATTAAATACGGCGTTTAAAATCTGCTCCTGCAGGTCAGACCTCACTGAGAACCTGAATTCTGTCGGCCAGGAAGAGCGCGATTGCTTATTGCAGCATTGCTTTACAGACTTCATACGCCACACAAACAACGGTCCAGCAGAAATGTCTGAGTCAATGTGTGCATCTGTGTCTCTAGTGTTTTCGGCGTGTAATGCACCGTTGGCTCCAGCTGACCCCATTAATGCTTTTATTTTTCAGCCAAATCAACATATTGAATTAGTATCGGGTCGGCCTGTAAGTGCGATCCCTGTTTGCTTGTTTAGTGCTGTGAATGAACTGTGTTGCAACTTAATGCGCAATTAACTCTACTGCTTTTCGATGCGTGAAGCTTAATAATCACATAACAATCCATATGATGTGTTGGTTTAAAGTGTATCAGGTTCTCAGCCTAATTATATTATCAGCTGCGTTGGCTGCTTCAAAACTCATCCAGTATTGCTTTATCTGCACAGTTCATGTTTGTAATTTAGTGAGTTATGTATGGCGTGTCAGTCTGCTCTGTTGCACGTCTATGTCCTCTCACAGGCACATGTTGTACATTCTTCCTGGGTGTTGGATGTCATTGCAGTCTGTCCAGATGCTGGCATTGCAAGGCGATGTAATAGAGTAGCTGCCAGCTCATCTTGGTGTTTTAGAGCTTTACTTCATTGATGCTTTTCCCCTCTGACCCTACCATGCTCTTAAATCCTGGGGCTTGTATTTGGGATTTGAGCTTTGGGTCAAAGCAGTGACTAACATATTGTTTTAGCTTGTTTTTAGCTACACGGCTTACGGGGTGGCAGGCCTTTGGAGTGCAGGAGTTGGAATAGCACAGTGAGGATAGTTGCTATGCATAAAAGTAAATGTGATAATACTGTGATCCTATTTGTGTGATTATTCTGACTGGGTGTAATGTGTCACACAGTGAAACTAGTGACTTCCTTCTCTGTGGCAACACTGAAAGTATAGAGTATAGTTTGACCAATATAGGGTTTGTTAATGCTCATAATATTTCAGTTTGCCAAACTTTAGGTTGTTGCTGTTAAGTTTTTTTTTCTGCAACCTGGGATCACTTTTTTCTGCATTCTTTCACATTAAACATGTGGAGTGTAAGTGGATTGACTCACTTTCCCTTCTGCAATTGTGGTGGTGGAAATATTTCACTTTGCTCAACATTGTTTCTTCCCTGCTTTTATTTTTAAAAAATGCAGTAAAAAAACAAAGCGGTCTAAAGGAATGTTCTTCTTTTTCAGTCAGAGGATATTTACATATTTCCTTTCAGTGTCGTCTGTGTTGTTAGACAGCAGTACGCTCATCTGAAAGTCTCAACATGCAGAACATCACACAGCAGATGATGCTGATTAGCACTCATACACATCTGATTGTATAAAAAAAACAATCAGATTTTTTTTTTTTTGCAAAAAATGTTATTCATTCAAAGTCCTTTCATTTTCGTTCAAGTTTCAATCAGACTTTTCAGCATGAAGTCTCACCAGCCCAACATTTTAAATATCAGCAAATCTGTGAAAGTGTAGCGCGTTGTGTATAAAAGCTCCTGTACGCCTCATGAGAAAATATATTTTTTCTATTCTCTCCCTCAGAGACTGAGGGAGTGCTGTGAATGAACTGCCCTGCCAGTCTGTGCTTATAAATGCATACATGGAGCTACAATGCTTTGAACCTAATGCCAGCTGGAAACCAATCGTAATTTAGAAACTTCTAAACATTAGGCATGTTTTTCTCTAAAAGTTGCATTTGATATTTAATATACTAAGAAGAAATTGGTCAGAAAAATAAGATTACAAATAATTCACTTTTGCTTTGCAGTTGTTTTTCCAGGATCTGGCACAAAACCTGCAGACTGCTCATCTAAATGGTTTATTTTCTGTTCAATAAAAAAGATAATCATCAGTTGAAGACGGTAGCAGGAACAATGTGTTGCCCAAAGATATGCCTCTTCAAAAATGTGTAAAGTATGCACCATTGGTAGCAACAAAAAAGCACAAATTTATATCAGCCAACCCTCAATAAAACTGCATACCTAGCCTAGCAGGGGTACACAATACCAGAAAATGAGTTAATATTCAACACAGTGCAAGAAGTTCATTCTGACAATTATAATCAGCTGTTTGCACAAACAAGACATTTGACTTTGGTTTCAGGTGCTCACTGCGTGCAGACAGCAAGTATAAATATATAACCTTCAGATGTATTCAAATAAGAAAAGGGGAACAATGTGTAGATGTATTTACAGCCATTCTTTTACATAGAAAGAACAAAAGAAGGATTGTGACAGTGAAAATATGGTTATGTTTTTCACCGTAGAGTATCTGACTGCTCAGGTGTTCATTGTGTTCAGACTGGAGGGAAGAAACTGTCTCTGTGGAGGCTGGTTTTTGCAAAATCCGCTATGTAGCGCTGACCTGAAGGTCAAAGTCCAAACAGTTTGTGTCCAGGATGTGTGGCGTCTGCAGAGATGGTAACTGACTTTTTCCTTACCCAATCCTGTGCGAGTCCAGGATGGAGGGAAGGACAGCCCTGATGATCGTCTCTGCAGACCTGACTGTTCGTTACAGTTCGGCCTGTAAAGAGAACAAGTTTTGCTGGATGATGAATTGTCCCAGAAAATATTGTGATAAACGATAATATTGTCATTTTGAGACCATTTTCAAGTAATGTAATGATAAAGGCATAGTGACCCAAGTACAGCAAGCTGAATACACCAGTAAGCTTTAATTTCCAGAGAACATTTAATACTGAAAGTGGAATACTATTTATGTACATTCAAAATAAAAAAAAACCCCAAAACAACCACAATGATAAAATGATAAACTGTGTCAAATGTTGGCAGCATTTTTCAAAATGGCAGCTTTTCAATTATAAAGGGCAGCATCACTTACATGAACTACAAAAACTATCATGCAAGTGGAAATCATTTATTATCTTCATTTATAGTGTGATTAATTGATGTATTGCTTATTGTGAGAGGCTTAGTGGCAGTCTGATTATAATGATATCATCTGAATGTGATAATATTGCACACACTGATGGCTGATATGATCATCTGTCCTTACCTCACTGAAAGGTTTTCAGCTAAAACTTTAAGTCCCGTTTAGTGGAAATATCTTAAATTTACTGTAACACTGATGAATCGTTCCATCCCCGTCCCCAGCAGCCTCCTCTTTGCCTCTGAGTTTTCTTTTTTTCCTTTTTTATGATGGTGGTGACTTTGAGAATTGACTGACGAATGTTTAAAATTTAAATTTGATCCTCTTGACGCCTGCGCGAATTTATAAATAGACCAATTTTCTTTAAATATGAATGCCCCTTTGGGGAAGGGAAGTGACTGGATCTGAGGATGGACAGCAGCAGGTGGGGCAGGTGTGGGCATGATGAAGGTGCCAGCTGCTGTTGACACCTTAAGGTGAAGAATAGTCTGGTAGGAGATGGACTTGTCTCATTCTGTCCCCTTTAATCTTCCTCCCTCTGGTTCTCTCCTCCTCTCCCGCCGTTCAAGTTTAGCCTGTTGTTTTGGGTGTTCTTCCCGCAACCTTATTTTTATTGAGTAACTGACACCGTCGATGAACCGGGGCCTGGTTTTATCGACGCTCCATGTAAAACCCTGGGCTGTTCACCTCCGACAGACACGTTCACTTTGCTTTCTTCTTTATCTTTAAGCCTTAAACGTGCAGAAACCCTTCTGCTCGTCCTTCCTTATTTATAATGCAGCAGTCAATACAAGAACTATTTAATTGTAGCGGTGTTTCCAGCGTGGTTTCTCCCAGGGGGATGACTCATTTTTCCCAGCTTTGTCTTTTTCTTTATTTATTTTAGCAGAGTCCCTCCACCGCTCCCACCACCTTCGTGTCCTTTATATCTTGCCGTTTTCTTCTTTTTCCAATTGTTTTTTTTTTTTCCCCCTTTGCAGTTTCCTTCTGTGTATGTGCGACTGTGTGGTAAGAATCCAGCCTTGGGGCTACATTGCCTCTTTCATGTGAGGACCAGTGGTGACATTAAAGGCCTGCATCGCGCTCTGTCGGTTTGCATCAGCCCAGCTCTCAGTAACTGCGTTCAGGGATCGCAGCATCTGCTCGCCTCTGCTACTCACTCATGGCCGGCCTCAGACATCAGTTAGCGGAGACGACGCGTCCGCACCCTCCGGCTGTAATTGTGTACATGCATATATGCGCTTGCAGATTTGTTAAGCCCTCACACCCAAGTGCTTTGAGGCAGATCAATGTTTAAAAGCTTAAGCTTGGTGAAAGCATGGTTAATGACAGTTGAGTCAGCGAGAAGGGTTCTTGCCTTTTCTTTTATCCCACTCCTCCCCTCCCAGTCTAGCATTCTGACCCAGGAGGTATGACGCTTCCTTCCTTCTTTTTAGCTCTAAAAAACAAGATCGTTCTTTCTTGGCAGACTAAACAGTTGATGAAGGTAATCTTCAGCAGATGCACAACGAACGACTTCTGTTATGATCTGTAAATAGATGCCAGTAGGTCGGGGCAGACCATGTTTCCTGTTTTTACTGCTTCAGTTTTTCACCGTTGCTAATCTGCAGCCTTATTGAAAGCCACATGTGCGTGCAGTCCATCTTATCACTTTTTGTTTTTTTTGTTTAGACTTCTGGAGAAATTCAGAAAAAAAACAACAAAAAAACAACAACAAATCTAGCATTAAGTCTCAACAATAGCTGTGATTTGATTGTTACTGAATGCCTGGGACTGGGATTGGCAGTCTGATGGGAGCTTCAGATAAAGCTGCAGGTCCCAACCCGCCTCAGCTGGCTCTTAAGATCAACGCAGACAGGCTCTTTGTTGTGTAACCTGTTTGTCCTCCTTCCTGACTCCTGTTCTTTCTGAACTTTTTCTGTGAAGGAGGGGGAGTCTTAATGCGCACACTTAACTTCATTGCCAACAAACGTAATGTTAATTACAGAGGTGTATAAAGTGCCTTCAAAAATCTTTTGCTCCCCTTGAACTTTTTCGCATTTCACTGTTTTCTGAATGTCGTCTCCTCCGTCCCAGTCTCCGGTCTGCAGCCCCAAACAGGTTATGCTGTTGGAAAGTTGAAAAGTTCAGTTCAGGCCTCATCTGTCCAGAGCAGCTTCTTCCTCATGTTTGCCGTCTTTCCTACACGGTTTCCGGCGAACGGCAAGCAGGACTCTTGTCTTTCTTTCAACAATGGCTTTTATGTTGTGGAGGACAAATTCTCCCTCCTGAGGTGTGGATCTCTACAGACCAGGAGCCTTTTGGCTGCTCTGCTGCACCTCTCAGTGGTGCCCTACTGCTTCCATTTTGTTGTGATCTGTGCTGTGTTGTAGGGATGCACCAATCCACGTGTTTCATTACCGATATTTGAGGTTGAGTATCGGCTGATACAGAAAAACGGTGCTGAATTGACTTAAAACGTTTCGTTTTGTTAAACAGACCTACATGACCTGAATTATACATGTATTTTACAACTTTAATTTGTTCACTCAGTGGAATTAGGACTATAACAGTAAATGTAAAATATATGGCAAAGAAACAAAAATAGGTTGACTTCCTGGATCAAACATGTAAAAATAAACTGCAACAAAAACTTTGAAGAGTTTCAGAAAGCATAATTACGAATTCAAAATCTAAAATAAATAATAAAGTATGCCGTCGCTCAGAACACAAAGTCCTTATGGATCAGGCACATTGTCACCAATACACGATCTAGATTTTTTTTTCCAATATCGGGACCAATACAGACATTAGAGAGGCACTGATCATATGTTTACAGCTTGCGATATTATTTTATAACCTGACAGCTTTGAGCTTGTCCATAACTTCCTTCCTGACCTGTTTGCCGTGGATTTAAGGCTTAATGATGCTGTTTGCTTTCAGAGCCACTAGAAAACTAGATTTTATTTGCAGGTAACAGAGAATACAAGTGCATGCCACACTTATATTTAAAATACCATAATTATGTATCCCTTCCTTTCCACTTCACAATTGTGCACTATATGTTTAGTATACTGATCAAATACATTGAAATTTGTGGTTGAGACATGACAAAATGTGAACAGGGTGGAAAAGGTATTAATACTTTTGCAAAACACTGCCTGAAAATATGACACTTTTCCTCTTGTTTGCTGTGAACAATCATTTGGTATATTTAGATTTTAGTTTCACTTTATGTTGGCATTGAACCATTTAGTTAGACATTAAGTCATCCTTTAATGCAGAGGTTTCCAAGCAACTCAAGTTCTCCTTTTTTTATTTTATAGGAAAGGGATGTTATTCATTGTAGATCCAAATGTAAAAATGATGTAAAAAAAAAAAAAAGCCATTTAGTTTTCAAATTCTTTTAGACTTGGCTGAACAAATTTATTCTCAGTCATAAAAACAGGATTTGGGTCACTTTTTCAAAATGTTTGCTATATTTAGCTGAGCTTAATAATGTAAATACAAACTGATTTAGGTGCAGCAAAGTCTGCTTTTCAATGAGTCAACCAGTACGTTGTTGGAAAATTTTGTTGGTAATAATTTTAACCTGATTAAACATAAAAAGTTTAATAAACATATGTCCATGTGCCACCTCTGATTTACAGTGATGTCATTAATCCCACTGAGATCAGTGTTGCCTTGCTGTTGGCGACTGAGTTTTAACTCTGCTCTCCAGACAGACAGACAGACAGACAGGCAGACGGACGGACAGGGGACGGATGTTCAAAATAAAAACCAGGCCCAAACATTGATCTTTTTGTTCCGTCAGCATCCGCCTGTTGTGATCTTGTGACATGATTCCCTGATAATGAGGGGAAAAGTTGTGATTTTACCTCATTCTGTCAGTCACCGGCCTACCAAACGTACACCCAATAAAGCTGTGTATGGTGGTGTATCTTTTTTTATCTGTGTCTCTGGCTGCTGCTTCCATCTGTTACTTAAAAAAAATCAAGAGCTCCAATCATGCAAAGATTCCTCCAACATGTACAGTTAGGATGTGTCTGACTGTGTTGTTTTCCACATGTAAATAGTCACGTTGTGTTTTTTCTGCTCTATCCTACTTGTATACACTCGTAATGAATGTATACAATACAGATTTTCCCTGTATTTATGAAAACCATCATAGCCAAAACTCTCACTGTTTTCAGTATAGAAACACATCAGCCCACAGCATGCACCTTTGAAACTTTTTTTAAAAGTCAGATAACAGTTGAGGACTGAAGCTTTGATGCAGAAATGGGAGTGATCTTACAATTCTTTCATGTTCTGTTTGATTCAAAGCTCCTCCAATTTAGTTTTTTGTGTTCCAGATTGAGTCTGACCTCAAAGAAAATGGCCGGTTGTTATCGGGCAGGAAACCTCAGATCAGGGCTTTAAAAACAGAGCTGGATCACTTGAAGTGTATATTATACAGATGGTCAAAATCAAGCATGACAAATTTTCCTATTGTCTGTTCCTGCTGGAGGTTGTGTGGACTGCGGTTGCCCGGGCGACCGGAGTGGGAACAGGAAGTGCTATGCTTCTTATCATGTCCCCTCACGTCCCCATCCTTTTCCTCTGCTGTTTCCTCTCCTGACAGCTGGACCTTTCCTGTTATTGTTGTGGGACCAAAGAGGCGGCCATGTGTAAACACACTTACAGAGAACAATGACTAGCATTTTTAGAACTATTTTTGGGCCTCCTTCTTTAAACTCCTATTTATCTCGTGTAACTGTGTAACTCATACTTCATTATTTATTCAGACTCGTTGTTTTAATTCTGAGACGGTTTGGTGAAGAACTGCTGCAGCAGTAAGATTCCTGGAGAACTCCAGACTGAATCGGGACCAAGGACTGCTCAGATCCACAGTTCATACTCAGACATAACACCCCATGGGCATGCTTCCTGACTTTGCATTCTGTTATTCTTAACATTCCTTATCTTCTATTCTCACATCTTGTTGCAGACATCCTGTACTTCATTTCACTCAGAACCCCTCCCCTCAAACACATTCCTGTGGGGTGTGTGTGTGTGTGTGTGTGTGTGTGTGTGTGTGTGTGTGTGTGTGTGGGAAATATAAATACTTTTGTGTAAGGCTGTGACTCCAGGTGCCTGCTTGGTCAGGTAGAGACACTTCTGACATCCAGACTCCTCCTTTTTCTTAACAATTATAACCTGATAATTATTGTTTACTTTTACCTACAATAACATATTTATGTTGACCAGAAATGATCAAATCCAATCTTTATTTGATAAAGATTGGACATCAGACTTCTCAGTTATATCACTGCAATATCAGCTTATTGAATAATGTTTTATGCTTTGTAAAATGACAGATATTTTACAAAGCATAAAAAATACACCTATCAATCTCATCATATTCCACTTTTACCCTTTCATAAAAATTTTAGCAGGATTTCTGTGTATTTCCATGCACTATTTGCCAATCAATCCCTTTTGGTTTAATAAGCTGCAAACGTCATGTTTTTTCTTCGTTCTCCATAAGTGTGTAGTTTCACTTAAAGAAAATAGATCCAATCTCCCTTTGAAAAAGTTTAAGTAAACCCAGAAATAAAGTACTTACTGAATATTCTGAATCAGAATCATGTTTATTTGCCAGGTTTGCACACAAACAACAAATCTGGCTTTGGTTTCACATCAGTCTCAGTAAAGAACTTTAAAGTATAAATATATAGAAGGTGACAAAACTGTCTCTGTTGTGACAGCCTCAATGTAAAAGTCGAAACAGTTTGTGTCCAGGATGTGTGGCATCTGCCTTCTTTCTGACACTAGACCCATACAAGTCCTGAATGGAGGTAAGGTCAGCCCATTCAGGCTGTGTAACGCGGGTAGAGATGAGGAGAAAATGATTGGAGCTGTATCAGATTATTGGGTTAAACACTGAAATCAGAAGTTAGTACTTTTTTCTGCATTCTTCCTGCTCACTGTACTGCTTAAGCACCTCATTCTAGCTGCTCCTCTCTCAACATCTGTACGTTTTTATTTCATAAAACCTCTGCTCTCTGATGCCTAATTGAGGCGGTTTCTTTTCTTCTGTTTTGACAGTATGCACTCTGTGAAATTTGTGAAACCATTTTAAGCTCATGAGGCTTCTCTGTGAAAGCCAGGCTGTTAAATGACAATCGCTTTGGATTCCAATTTAACGCTACATCTGCCTCTCCTTTAGGTGGAGGAAACTGCGCTCCAATCGTCTGCATTCGCTTGATATTTTTGAAGGAGTCTGAGTCTGCAATTGTGTGCATTAGGTTGGCTGATTTGGCTGAGGTAGCAAATTGGGTTGCTTTACAAAGTGAAGCAAGAAGAAAGGGAGCTGCAGGGAACTTCTTAAAAATTACTAAAAAGGTTAAAGTTGTGAGAAAAAAACAAACAAACTGCTGGCTACCTGTTCCCACTGCACTACTTCTATAAATGTCCATCTACCTCCGGGGTGACTCCCTCAAACGTACACATAGAAGCACACCCCCACTGCACCCCCAGCCTCCTGCTGGGAGTAATAAAGCTTAGCCGCTTGCAGCAGCCATTAGAAGTGAACCATTATGGTCCTGTATCAAGTTAACCCTCCCTGGCAGTACCAGCACGCTCTGTGGCAGACCCCAATAAGTGCAGAAAACTGCCACTCCCATGGCTCATTGAGCCGCCAGCTTGCCCCCCCACTAACAGACAGCCCCATAAAGCAGTTCCACATCATCAAAGATGGAGATGATCCCGTTTTTCTAATTTTAGATCGGGGCCCTAATGGCTCTCTAGATACTATTGGAAGCTCTTTTACTTTTAAGCTGGGGGCTTTGATGGTGTGATTGTGTCTGGGAGAGAGAAGTTTTATCTCACAGCCCTGATTACGTTTATATGACCACCTGGATTTATTCACACATTTAATTCGGTTTAAAAAGTTGACAAATGACACAGTGAACTACACACCTTTTCTAGTTACATTGTTTCTTCTGTTGCTAGTAATACATTACAACAAGATGCACTGATTAGGATTTTCGTGTTTTTGATGCATTCCTAGACCGAAGATGTTGAGTTGCTGCTGATCCCAGATCAGAGTTATTCAAAGACGAAATGTTTAGTTGGTGTTTTAAAATACACCCACCAGACTTTTCTGGTCAAATCAGATTTCAGTTTCAGGTCCAACCTGCCATTTCGGGGGGTCATGCTATGGAATTTAATGTTCTAGTTTCTGAGGTGAATGTAGTTATTTTGATATTCTGAATAAAAGAATTTGATGGATGAAAGAAAAAAAAAAATCATCCGCATTTAAGCATCAAGCCATCAACTCCAAAACTTTACCTGCTTTTTAAGTAAATGAATACTCTGCTCTTAAATTAAAAGTAAAAAATAAAACAAAACTGATTTTACTTAAATTAAACGAAAATTAGATGATTCCAATCACTGACCAATTGATTAGTATATCTGCATGCTAGGAATTGCTTTAATAAAAACGTATTTACAGTCAGCATTAGATGCAAGAACATATTTTTCTTTACAGTGTAACATTTTTAAAAGCCCCCTTGAGCTTTCTTCAGGTCCGCTAACCTGCTAATGGCTCCAAGAGTGATTCTCCGTTTCCTGTCATGGGTGATAGTTTGGCTCCAATTGTGTGATTAAGACTGCGGCCATCCTGCAGAATTAATTTGAGTCTAATCAGACGTCTACATGATCGTATTACGTGGATAAGAATCTGAACATCTCCAGAGATTTGATAGTTTCTCTTGTCTCCGTTTCTGCCTCTCACCCGTCTCTGTTTAGCTCTGCCTTTCCTTCTCTCCTTGTCTGCATCATCTGTTTGCTTTGTTTAATCACCAAACTAACACGCTCTGACACTTTTTTTCTAGCACGCTGTCCCCATTACTGCCAGCAGTCACAGAAAGCCCCATTCAGCCAGGAACCTTTTTTCTCTTCCTGCATCCAGTCACGCTGACAGCCCCAGAAAACATTGCGTTTGCCACCGATTATGATAAATGGCTTTGCTGATTGCTGTTCTTGGCCATCACCACACCTACATGTTCCCATTTTAGAATACATATTCTCAAGGCTTCAGGCAGAATAGAAGATGCACTAGACTTCTTGTTGTTTCTGACTTACAAGAAAGTAACAATTAGAGATGCATCAGTCAGACAATTTTGCAGTACCAATTTCTGTTTTTTTTAAAGCTCTTAACACATTGATTCTGGTTTTGACAAGTTAAGTAATGCCAGGTTTTCGATAGAGATAGAAAAAGTTACCCCTTTTTTTTTTACTAAAAAGTTAAGGCTGAGCTGGAACTGTGTTCATTAAATGTGGTCTGACTAAAATACTAAAAAAAAAAAAAAAAAAATCACTTAATCTGCTAAGTTTACCCAGGCTTTTCTTAAGATAAACAGATTTAAGATATAAATGCTCCAAACAGTGCTGTACAGTACCAAGATTTGTGGATTTTGAAATGTAGCACTGTTTTTTCTTTTCTTTTCATTTTTGTATTTAATCCCTCACTGTCTGAATTTGTTTCATTATATAAAATAATAAATTATTAATGTTTTTAAATATAAATTATTTTCAATATTACACAAACCCAACAAATTAGGGTCAGGGTTAGTTATTAAATATGCACATTACTGGGTTTAAGCACAGCTGGACATAACTCTGAACACTAGATGGCAGCATAGTATTTCCAGTTAACTGCTTGGTATGTATAGGTTATGCACCAACAGGTGTTACTGCTATTCAATCATTACCTTGCTTATGTGGTAGTTCAAGCTGAATATAAATCTAAAATTTAAAGGCAATTTAAAGTTAATATTTCCAGAGTTAATAAAAGATTTTGAAAAAATAAGTGAAATTTAAGTGTTGAAACAAGAGACTGGATATGTAAACTGGTTGCAAAAACATACTAGACTTTATCCTATTTCTTCAAACTTCAGTATTGTTTATGGGGAACCGTGATGCAGTTTAGGTGTTTGTTTTGTTTATAATAATCTGGATTATTAGAGCTCTTTTGTCTCAGAGCAGCTGTGGCGTTCTGTTTTAAATCTCTCAATCTGTAACTTGAACATGAACCGGTGGCTAGTAAATCAAGCTAGTGAAACTTCCTGCTGTATTTGTTTAGCAGTTTTTTCTCCCAGGCAGTCTTCCTCCTCCCTCCATGTGCAGCGTTATTTCTGTGGGTTCATGCTCTCGGGGGAGCCTTGCCTACAAACGCACACAGGCTCATTAGCTCATGTGTGTGGGTGTTTTAATGTTTAGTTAGGAGTTAGGTGTTTGTTTTTTTAGTCTTGTGTGTATACTTGAAGTTTTTGCGGGGACACTGTCCAGGACGGAGTTGGCTGTAGTTGTTTTCTAGCCTGTGTTGTTATTTTCAGCAGCTGCAGCTCATTATTGAAGATCAGAGAGCAGAACGTGCTGCTTTCAGGGATGGAGTTGGCTGAGTTATATATATGTTCATGTGCACACTTAAAGCCAGCATTTTTAGCCACACGGTTTGCTTCAGAAAGGTTGTGTTTCTGTTACAGTGTGTAAGCAGTTTTGTAGAAGGCAAAGCCTGTCCTCAATTTGTATGGATGAATAACTCCTATGCTGATTTTCTGTTTACCCATGTGCTGGTGTGTGTCTATTTTTTACCTGACTCAGACAGAGGAGTCCAGAAGCCTTCTTGGGTCAGTCCCATACTCTGAGGCCTATCCTGATCCTGAACACTTTCACTTTACCTGCTTTAATAAAAGATATTGAGACAAAATCTTCTCCTTCGGATAAAACTGTGTGTTTCCTCCTAGAGCTACTGAAGACTTGTTTTCAGTGGCTCTCCTAGATGGTCTGTGAATATAGTGGAATAATGTCTTTAAAGCTGAGGCTTTTAACAAAGTTTAAAAGTTTGACCTCTTATGAATGAGTTATGCTAATTAGTTTCGTTGTGAATACAGCCAAACTAGTGTCTAAATTACCACACATGTTGGTTGATACATCCTCTCTAGCTAAGAATACTGTTAAATATGTTATATCATCTAGTTTTAAGTGTGTATATGTATAATTTTAAAAAAATTATACAGATTGGACAAGATTGACAAGAGCAGATCTATTCAGTCTAATTTCATGCTTTGTGTCCTGTACTGGTGCAATTATCAAATAAGTTTTTTTTAATTCAGTACATTTATGTCTGTGTTTAAAAATAGAAACATTTTGAGTTCATTCAGTAATTTCTGCATTGGACTGGGATCGGTCGATACTAAGCCTCAGGTATTTTTATCATTATAAAAAAGTGGTGCATCCCTAAATTTGAGTGGCTAAATTTCAGTTTGTGTTATTTTAGGTTGAATCGTATTTCTGCTGGTTATATAGATTAGCAAAAAGTGAAACACAATTGAAGCACAATGTGATCCAACCTGGACCCATACCCATTTAAGAGCCCAGTGGCTGCGGTACACTGTGAACCCCACAGTGTACTGTAGCTCTAGGAACAGGAAAAATAAAATCAATATTTATTTGTTGGAGTCAAAACTCCAATATAGAAGCTTCTCATATTCCAGCTTGTTTGCTATCTGCTTTTAGTTCTCAGGATGTGTCTACATATGTTACAGTTTTGTATGGCTTGACTCGCAGGTTTTGAAGAGTTTCGTTCCCGTTGTGGAAAATTTCTTGTTGCTTTGCGAAAGCAAAATGCCTGAAGCAGCAGTTTCAGAGTCCCAAAAGAATTTGTGATGAAATCCCCAGTCCTTTTTCTGCGTCCAAAGTTCAGCCTTGCTATATTACATTCTTTCCATTTTCCAGTCAGTGTCTTATAACAGAGTTAGAACTGTGCTCCAGGTTATTTCTCATGAATATGGAGGATAGACAAGACGAATTCACCAGTTAGAAACTGGTAGGCTTTGATGAATTATTGAAAGCAGCGCCTATTTGGATTATGCATTTCAAAATGAGTTTTGGTGTTTGATTTAACAATCTTCACAGCCTGACTAAAGCTATTTCATAGCCTCCGTGAGTCTTGATTGGTTGTGAAACAGTGCATTACAGATTTTATTTATTGTGGTTTAGTTAAGTGTTATGTACAAAGTCACAGATTGACAGTTAGGATCATTAGTTTAGTCTGTGGTTAACAGTGGGAAGGAAACCCAGTTGGTTAATATAGATTTGTAAAGCCATGTCCTGCACAGATGGATATTTCCCTTTTTTTTTTGCTTCAAGAGCTAAATATGACAAAAATATAGAGTGGATCTTCAGTATTCATGAGGGTTAGGGACCACAGCTGGCCCCTGGTTGCTAAAAATCCACAAATAGCTGAGACGCCTTTTAAAATCACTTATAATATGTTTTAGTAGTCCAAACACCAAATATATTAATATATCTATTAATGCAGTGGAAATGATCTTGGCACTTCTGTACTACAGAAGCTAACATCCTCAGTCTTCCTTTTCTCCACAAAGGAAAAATAAATGCTGCTCCTGGATTGGCTGCTTTGGAAATGCCAGCCAGCAGTGTCTAGGTATTTCTGGTTCCCAAGCTAGATGTTCTCTCAGATATTTTAGAAATGCCATATGAAACAAGCCGCTAATGGGCGACTTTTCCTTGGAGTCAAATTTCACAGACAGATCTGTGAATGCTGAACTGCAAAGAGGCTGAGGTCCACCTTATCTGGATAAAATGATAAACTGTTTTTGTAAAGGCTTCTCTTAAAACAGAGGTTTTCAAAAAGCAGACCAAAGTTACATAGCTGTCTTTTTCTGCATGGAGGCACATGCTGCCAGTTATTGGACAGACATAAACCTCTGCTGAAAACAATAATACATCTCCATGACAGAATATAGCTCACTCAATATAGCTACTGTTTTATTTGGACTTTTGAAAATATATTGCAAAATATAACATTGTTATTTTCAACAAGATCCACAAAAATAAATGTTTGAGAAAAAAGACAGATTTTCTGTCATGTATTTGATTGATTGCTGTTGTAGTGTGTGAGAGGGCAGTCGGTGTTACACAGCTCTGTTGTGTCGCAACATTTTGTATTTCAAAACACACAGAAATGATTAGAAGTGACATTCTGAAGTTTAGAGACCATGACTCATCTAATTTCCTAAAGATTTCCAATGTTCCCTGATCCAGAAAGTTCAGGACTGGATCTGGACTTATCAGAATTATAAAACTGATGCACATCTACTGGTTGCTGCAGCGTATTTCATAACTTATACTTCTTTTTAATTTTAAGAATGAAGGACAAACTGTGCTTAACTATGTTGTGAGCACAGCAAAGTCATTGAAGGAACAGGAATAGTTTTAAGTATGAATATCAAAGGATTGTGCAGCTGCAGACGGAGACGGAGAGCGAGGGAAGATGGGCTGTGAGTTGTTGATAAAAACCTAGAAATGCAGATGCTTTTAAGTTTCAGTCTCCCCCAAAATGCACAGTAGACTTCTGCTTTAAAAGCTCACTCCCTCTCCTATATGCTTGTCCTGTCAGAGCCCTAAACGGCTGAGGCGGAGTGTCATCTTGGATAAAGTTGTCTGTGCCGTGAATAAAGGCCAGGAATGCATTAAACACCCAAATCCTTTCAGTTTGCAAAGGGTAACCAGGCTTTGTGATGGCTAAAGTGCTCAGCTTTAAAGTGAAAAAGCGTGTTTCTCCAGAGAGTCTTGTTTTACTCGGCACCGCCACATTTAGGTGCATTTATGATTGCAGTAGCTCCGCTTTTTTTGGAGGGAATCTCATTACGTTACCTCAGCTTTGTAGAAGTTCTCCTCCCCGGTGGAAACGATGGCTGGAGCAAAGCAACGTGTGCAGGGCGGATAAAAATGGCCGGCGTCTGAACAGGTTTTGATCTTAAATCACCCCACGGAAGAAGACTTTCAAACTATCTGCAGGAGTTTGATCATTTTGGTTTACAGATTAATTGGTGTTGGAATCGGATCTGTTTCAAGTGCCAGATTTTATCAGCCTAATACCAGGCATCACAAGGCAACCAAAGCAGCTTTTCTCTTGTAAAGCATTGATTATTTGGCCATTCTGCTCCTTTGCTCTGGTGCTCTGCTCTCCTTTCCTCTGCTTTGCGTGTGGACAGAGGTGCGCTGCATGGTCAGAGGATGGTTGGCTCGGAGCCCACACGCCGAGGACAAAGCAGTTACGGAGCACGTCTATTTTTGGCCTCTTAACGGACCTGTTCCCATTCTCCTATGGAGCAGCTCTCATTGTGTGATGTTCACCTGTCTTTAACCTGATTACAGCAGCTCCTCATGGACTTGTCCATTGTTTTTTAATATAGCGCTTGGTTTTTTGAGGTTGTGAATAAAGTTTCTCCCCTGAAGTATCCACCTGTCAGACCTCGGACCCCTCCACCTGTCATCCTCCCCTCTTTCTCCCTGGGAACAAGATAACGGAAGATGAGGAGAAATCATTTCTTTTCCTGACAAAGGGCAGATAGATATGCAGGCACTGTCTGTAACATTTTCCTTTTCTCTTCAGAGTTTGACAACCGCAGAAACTGAGCGAAACAAAGAGAGATGGATAAAGTGAGACATGTTTTAACTTTTATCACGGCAGAAAGGAGCTGTTAGAGTCTAGAGGCACATCTAAGCCTGAATTACTCCACTCTGGCTTTAAGTTTTACTTTTTTGATCTAATCGACCTTCCACACACCCTAACAATGATAAAGGTTGATGTTCTGTCTTTAGTTTAATTGTATTTCATATTTAGCCCTCGGGATCCTTTCATTTTGTGCTCCACCTGTTTCCCTTTGATACAAAATTGTCAAGAAAATATCTGTTATATATGGTGAGAAATGGCAAAAAAAATATTGGAACAAAAAGTTGATGCCAGATAATGGTTGTCTGCTTTAAACACCTCCAATGGCAGTTTTAGCTTCTAAAGTCTCTCTTTGTTTTTGACAACAAAACCACAAAGTTGAAAGTTGATTTGGGGACCACAGCCACACCACAGATAGGTAACATACGTTAATACTTGAAACTCCTTCTCAAATGCTTTGAACTTCTTAGTTTAATAGTTGAAACAGCAAATATGCATTAATACATGCAGTGGACACAATCTTAGCAATACAGCCAACAGAAGCTGCAAGTCTGCTATTTATACAAATTGATTTCTAATGCATCAAAAATTTGCCTACTGAAAAATGTTAGCATACAATTCACAAATTTAATCCAGGAAGATGGAAATAAAAGCAGAAATAAAACAAATCGTTCTCTCATATGAAGTCACGTTAAAACACTAACCTCTGAAGACACTACAACGTTCCTTTAACTTCCTTCCTACTATGTGTTTACTAAGACTACATGGGATGGTTATTTTGGTGGGTGACTGATCCTTTAACCATTGGGCATCATTTTTTAAATGTAGTTTTCTTTTGTGAGAACCAGTAAATTATTAGAAGTAACACCAAATGTTTACAGTATTGACCTCCAATTCCTGCATAATGGACTTCAAGCGCCGGTTGAAGTCCATTAATCCGTTCTGTTTTGGCAAACTTCAGCACAATGTGTCCAAAGTGTGTTAATGAAGTATGCAGCACATGATGTGGATGTGTTTTAACTTGCTGAAACTTGCCGGTCCGAGTGGCACATGTCTTCACGGCTCTGGGGAAAACGGAGCTCTGCTTGGCACGACCTGTTCGCAGACACTAGAGTTCGATGAAAGTCCTTCTTTGACAACCCAGTTTATTTTCTCCTTCTTTTGTTTATTCCTTCCTCTAACACCGCCCCTCTCACTCAAGTTGGTGATCCACACTTAAAACCCACGTCTCCACACTCATGAGGCTTTCTGCCGGGGTGGACAGATAGATAAATGATTTTTGTCGGCCTTGTAAAGCAGGGGGTAATTTTTAGGTGAATGCAGTGCTTCAGAAAAGAATTGCAGCACTAAAATTAGAGGTTGTCAAATGCCGCACGTCTCCGTTGATGGCCCGGTTCGGCCCCCTTATGTTAATGTGGCATTTCAGCAAGAGGAAATAACAATTTGGAAGAGGTGGGATTGCTACTGGTGTTTGTTGGGTTGCATTGTCAAATATGAATAAGGCTTTTTTTCTCACTTTTTATCAGAGGACAAATACTCTTTAGATACTTTGGATCCGTATTTTTCTTCTAAATAATTTAACTTTTAAAAAGGAGGTAAAGCTGCACAATATTAGCTCATCTTGTCTCTTAACTGTTCACTTAAAGAGACAAAACATGTAATTCTCCAAACTGTAGAGCTGATTAGCCATTACAGAGATAAAAGTAGGGCATAATGTGGCTTGCCTCCTGCGTAGAAGTGATATAATCTTATTTCTGGGTTAGATACCAGGAGAAGGAAGTCATCATATGGAAAGACTGAGACTGTCTTTGAATCCTGCAGAGCTAAGGTCATGTGACTCGTAAAAGCGTCACTCTGAAGCTATACAAGTGGACTGGAGATGACTTTAGCAGGTGTTTTTTACAGTTTCGGGATAGTTTCTGTTTCTAACAGGAAATTCCATCAGATTTATTTTCCTGTCTATTGCTTGAATCCATTCATTGGAAATTGTCTACTGGAAAAGTGTAGCTCCTTGACCTGAAATGACCCCTGTGTAACTTTAAACACCAAATATCTTTCAGAATGACAGTAAAATCTAATTCAAGTCTGGCCTGGCTTCAGGTTTTCGATAATTTCTTTGGCGGTCAGGGAGGCTCGGCTCAGGACAACTATAGTTGGCTTCGGGTTAATTTAGACGATCCTGCAGGGGAAAAGTTTCAGGATGATATCTGCTGCGTACAACATCTAACAACCTCCTTAAATCCTTCTGAGACACTGAGCCTTTTCTCTCTCAGTCCTGTCGCCTCCGATCTCTGTCTATTGATCTGATTTTTCTGGCTCTTTTCGCTCGGTGACAGTGTAATTGTGCGGTAATAGCGACTTAGCAAGTTGCTGTGTAACCCGAGTCTTTTGTCTTCTTATGTATGTCATAACTGCAGCTGTCAGTCTTCAGTGACATTTCCACATGTGGACATTCATGAAAAGCAGCAGTTCTTTGTCTTGACTCTTTTCTTCTGTTGTGGAAGGTTGTTGATCTTCCAATCAGCTGGAAATGATTTTTCATGTGTGTGTGTGTAACAGAGTGTTTCAGTAAGAAGAGGTTTATTAGTTTTATCAGAGCTGTCTGGTCTTATTATTTTCCATCTCACTCAGATTTCTGAGGAGAAAAGCAGTGGTCTTAACCCTTAGAGTTGCTGTGGTAGAGATGCACAGTATATGAAATTACATTGCAATTGTAAAGGAAGTGCTTGGGTGCAATACATTAAGCTAAATAATTTATATATATTGTTTTTCTCAGAAGTCTTCAGTCTGGTGCTTTGGTCACAACTAGCTCCTTTTTTGAATGGCATTTTGTTTACAGAGACTTAATAATTCATTTTATTTATAGTTTAATATCGTCCAGCTGTGTTAAATGTTCATTAGAATGTAAAGTTTATTGATATCTGTGAATGTGTTCTTAGATTATTATACCACCATTACCATTATTGTACCTGAAAATGGTATCGTTTATCACAATAACTTCTGGGACAATTTATCGTCCAACATCATTTGTTGTTACATTGTGACAGACATACTATTATGTTTATTGCCATGTTGACATTATCTTTCTTATAAAGAATCAGCTTAACCAGCTGATTGGACTTTCACTTCTTTACTCCCTTCAAGCAGGAACGTAGATTAGTCCCCAGTTATTTAAATGCTTCAGAACCACAAATTTGTACTTTTGATGCATTCTGAGGTAATCTTGTAATTACCTCATTCTGTGTTGGATTCAAAACAATCACCTCGGTCAAAGATGGTTCAGTGTAAAAAAATTCAGCAGACCTGACCTCTTAGAAAGCAGGAAATTGCAATTAGTCATGACAAATCTGATTGGTGCATCTCTGATGGAGAGAAAAGGGAAGATTAGGCAAAATGTCAGTGATTTGCTGCCAATATTGTCATGGTAACGTTCACTACTGGTGAAATTGTGCATGTTTTACTAATGGTGCCATCCTTATCTGTAACATCTTTAAAACGTGTAAGCCTAGTCTGTGCTTCAGTGTATTTACCTTAGGTTTCTGTTTATCATGAGTTCACATATCACTTTAGGTTTTTGCACACCAGTCAAGTGAATATGGCAGCATTTTTACTTTACGTAAATAAAACCAAAACCGTGTGATTGCCCTGTTAGTAATCTTCATTCCTTTTTAATTGTGTTTCAGAGATCAACAGAGTGCGTAAAGATATGTACAGCGACACAGTGAACGGCCTTGTGGACAGACACCCGCTGGAGCTGCCCGAACCCATCGGACCCATCGTTCACCTGCAGGAGAAACTGTTTGTGCCTGTCAAAGAGTACCCAGACGTAAGTTCAGCATCTCTGAGCCTCTTTTTGTTCTTCTCAATGTTTGAAACAAATGATCAAATTTGTTTCATATCAGAATATTACATTTATATTTATAGTTACTTTGATGTGTGTCTTCTAGTGTAACACTGGGAGTCAAAAAATTGATATTTGGTTCTAATAGCTGGTAGAGCCTGTAGTTTGATGCTGTTTGCTTGTCTGTTCTTTAATACTAAAACCTGAGATACTGAAGCTGATGGAGTTATACCATCATCACAGTTTTGCTCAAGTGTCACAACTACATAATATCTTTTTCATGCGGCTTTATTCTTTGTTTGAATATCGA
This sequence comes from Poecilia formosa, assembly GCF_000485575.1. NCBI lineage: Eukaryota > Metazoa > Chordata > Actinopteri > Cyprinodontiformes > Poeciliidae > Poecilia > Poecilia formosa. The sequence goes on along the minus strand of NW_006800062.1, from coordinate 733,338 downwards.
ACATGAAAACAAATAATTTTTTGTGTGGCGCCATGTTTCTCTTTAAACCTTCTGATGTTTTTTAGAGTATGATGTATTTAGATATTGTCGTTGATGAGAAGAGACGGTGTAGATGGAGCAGGTCAGAACCCAACAGGACATGGAATGAGTTTTTTCCTCCTGACTTGATAAGACGCTGAGCTCAGCTGCAGCTGACACTAGAACCAGGTTCCAGTGTCTGAACTTGGGCTAAGTCAGTTCTCCACATCAGATCTTTCATTGTTGGTTCCTGCCTAATCTCCACAGTGAACTTGTGTACATGTTTCCACTTGGTGTTTGAACCAGTAACTGAGGTTGCTGCAAACTTGGTGTCGGCGAATCGTTAGTCTTAAATTCATAAAAAAGAAAGTAAGTTGGCCTTAAATAAGTTAATTGAGGGTCTTAAGTTTTGCTATTTAATCTTGTATATGTTTTTTTTTTCCTTGCTTGACTTTTCTGTCGAACAAAATTTTAGTTGCGCAGACATCTTCATTACATTCTGTGACTCGAGGCAATGGAGGCTAGCTAGTTAATAATATACCCTTGCTAGCTAGCTGGCTTCTTTTGCATCTATCTTAAATGGATACACATTTATTTATTCATAGGTGCACTCTGTGCAAAAAATAACAGAACAACAAACAAAAAAAAACAAAAAAAACAGAACTTTTTAATCCTGGCACCATGGGTTAAGGTTGTAGACCCATATGCAGTGAGAAGCACAAAGCCAAGACCCACAAACAGACCTCGACATTTCAGCTTTTTGTTATTCTTGATTGTAATACAGCAGATTCCTCGACCATCTCCTGTATTTATATTTTTGTTCTATCTTAAATCTCATTCAAGGTGGCATTAAAAACATCTTAAACAGTCTCTAATTGAACTTGCTGACACCCTGTGTAAAGGTTTTCACTACATTTGTTTGTTGTTGATAATTGCCACCTGCAACGTTAACTAAGTCATTCCCACATACAGAGTGTGAAGTGCAGCGTCCTTATGTGGCCTTCGTTCTCACTCTGGATGCTGAGCTTCATGCAGAATTTGGGCGGTGAGTCTGCGTTGTGTTTACAAGCTGTCAAATAAGACACTAAATTAATTAGGTTTCCCCATGTTGGTCATGATGACTTCTGGAGATTCACAGCCTAAAAATGACACGGCAAAGGAACACACACATTTCTCATTCCTGTTTTAGCTCTCCTGCGTCTACATATAACCTCCCACCTTGTGAGATTTCCAAGTAAAGACGGAAAACTGTAAATGCCAGCCAGGAGCTGCCAGCCGCCGAGCTGAATTAAGTAAATCCTACTTCCTGTGAAACTAGGTTTGCATGGTGAGAAAAAAAAACCAACAATTAAAAAAACTGTAATGCAGTTAGAGCTCCTAGATATTTAGCAGATTTAAAGTCACCACAGCATCAGTGTGATTATCCCAAAGGGTTGCTCGGATGCTTTTTGTCTCATTTTTTCTAAGTGTCAGGAAGGTTTAGCTTGTTCTCTCGGTTAGTTTCCCTCACTTGACACAGACGACTGCGCTCCAGATACTAAAGGTCACAGAGAGCGTATGAAGTGTTGATGACAGATGAGAAACAGAGGAGTGGACAAAAACTGCTTTTATATCATAATATTTAACTACATCACCACGGCTGGGAATCAGGATTTGATTATGATTTAATAAGCTTCAATGTTATAATAAATCGATTATTGATGATCACCCACCCACCTTGCTTTATAAAGAAGTAACAATTACTCTTAAATGTACATATTGTAGCAAATGTTTGTTTTAGCTGTAATTTTTGTCATAATTGCATTGAATTTCCACAAAAGAATGACACAAAATAACCAGTAATATTTTCTAGGTCTAATATCAACAGCAAGTTTTTTTTTTACATCTTCCAAAAATATCAACATCCCATAGAAGTAAATTCATCTGGTTTTTATAAAGGTTTTGTGTTTTTCTTTATTTTAAAATCTAAAAATAGTTACATACATACATGTGCATTTAAAAAAAAAAGACAACAAATTTCCTGTAGTAGATATTTTATATTTTTCAAAAGGTCAGGGAACTTTTGCTACTCTAAACGAGGCTTATTTAACTGGACGAAGGAAAAACATGGCTCTTTAGCTTGTAAAGGTTGCAGACCGCTGCCGTACACCAGCAAACATAATCTGAGATAAAATATTTTAGACAAAAAAATCACAGAATAAGGATCAGAAACATGCGTGCCACCAGCGGTCTCTGCACATTCCAGACTAAATCTGAATTTATACACAATGAGTCTAAGATAACCTCCTCATCTGTGACTAAAAACAAAAATCCTTCTTGGCAACCTGCTGCTACTATGCTACATTCTTATACAGCTCATTTATATTTAGAGCCATGTGACTCTCATTCACCGCTCTCACACCTTCTGCTTTCCTTCAAATAAGGTCATAGTTTAACTTTAATATAACGTTTAATTTAGTCTGACTTGTCCACATCTGCATCTTGATGCGTTGAAAAATCGATTCCGTCCTCCACCTCCAACCAGCACATCACCTCCTAATATTGTGCAACATTCATGGTTTTCACCTCAAATATATATGTTGCTAGTTGGATCAACTCTTAGCTGCTTGAGATATCCATAACAATACTGATACTGTCTTAATATTTGGCAAAATTATTATATTTACATGTTTTCATAATAAGTTGCAGCTTTAAATGCAACTGCTGGAACTTATAAAAACTGTAGCTGGAGTTAAAAACTGGGTTTTGCAGACAACCAGTGGAAAAATGTTCAGCGGGCTTCCTCAAGAGCTGAGCTTGTCATGTTCTGAGATTTAAGACGTCTGAACAAAGTGAGTCACGATGTCTTTATATCCCGTTTGTATTTTTAGGAAGAATAAAGAGCGTAGCTAATTAGATGCAAGGTAAGGGAGTGGATGATCCAAAAAGAGAGAGAGAAAATAAATGAATAACGAAGGAAGGGAAATCTGTCACTTTGTGTCTGCTGCTAAAGGAGAAGAGACCCTGCTGAGGACTCAAAACTTTCAAGCTCATTTCCCAAATTGCACAATTCTTAAAAATATCCAGAGGTTCACATCTTCCTGACTTCCAGGTTCTCCAATGAAAGCAGATAATGATGTTCTGTGATTTGGCATCACGTCATCTGTTGTAGAAGATTTGGCAGCGTTGATGCTTTTTTTCCCTCATTTTTTTGGAGCACTTCTGCTCACTTTTTCCTCAGATTTAAAAACAAAACTCTTCCAACGATTTGCCATCTCTTTAGGCTAAGGTCCCACCCACTCACCAGGCCTCCTGTCAACCCGGCTGCATGTGCCAGGTCCAGGTTTCTCTAGATAATTAGATTGCCCTGGTGCCTGGTTCCTATGTTGACTCTACCAGAATAACTCTCCTTGCCAGCCCACCTCTGCTCTAATTCCCTTAAGTGTGTCCCTCCTCTGATTTTGTGTCCCCCATTCCACCTCCCTCCACATCAGTCTGCTAATGTGTTTGTGAGTATGACTTATCGCCATCATTCTGTCTGACTAACCGCCCCCTCACCATTCTTGAAAGTCAGCCATTTCCTGATGTCGTCAGCGGTGCAGAACACTGTCAAGCGCCACCGCAGTGACTGCATCTTGACTGACAGCCGAGTCGTATGCTATCTGATAACTTCAACCTTCAATTAAACCGTATCTATGGCTGGGCTGCTCTTCGAGCAAGCACATGCACATCGCCAGGCAGCTGACTGGCAGCTCCGCGTGTCATTTCCGCTGACCTTCAGGCGTCTGATCGCATGTGTCGCAGGTCTTTTGAACGCATGTCTTTTTCTGCTCTAGACCCCTGCTTGGTATTTATGTTTGTTGAAGCAGAACGCCGTAGTGAGCAGGAGGACTGGTCAGCTGCTGGATGCAAACACACACAATTGTGGAAGTCACCTCTGCTGTGCTGACTGTGTGAAACTGGACTCTGAGTTAACTGGTCAGCAGCACCGTCTGAACTCTAGAATGCCTTCAAGCTTGTGAGCGCAGAAGTAGCTGGTTCTCACAGTGAGGAGTGTAAAACCACCAGCTTCTGATGTTTTCCCACATTCAGTGAGTTATGTCACTTGAGCTTGTTTAAATTACTAATGAAATCCCTTTAAGCCCCAGTCTCCCCTCTTGTGGCCCAACCGTCGTCTCTGAACTAAATAGCCTCGAGGACATCTGCATATTTTTTATAATTGGTTTGTATTACTTAGGGACAATAATCAGTGTTGGATTTTAAATCAGTTTTGTTCATTAAACAACAGACACAGTATCTGTCTGCTTTGTTGTTTCAGACAAAAGATCGTTAACTTTTGTTAGTCGTACAGCTTGAACAAAGATTTGATTCAACAGCTTTTGAACATGAACCTTACACATTTATTGATTCAATTCAAAAACACTTTCATTTAACCTGAAAGGAAATTAAATGTTGCCACCTGAGTATCTTAAAGTAGTTGTCGTAGATGCTGATGCTGTGGGCAGGAACGATTTCTGGTGATGAACCTGAAGAAAATGATGGTTTGAAATCTCTCTGCATCCATTAAACTTCCCTTTCATCTCCTTTGACATTTCTTTAAAATAACTTCTTAACTCTTCATTTTAACCACCTGGCTAACTTTTACTCATCTTCACTCAATATCAACACTGAAGAGTGTTGTGAGGGTGGCCTGGTGGTGTGGCGCATTCACTGGCAGGAAACTGACCAGATTTTAAGTTTCCTAGGGCAGTTTAGGCTGAAAAGTGTCTGCTTCTGGTCTGCAGCTAATCTCAGAGTGCATCTTTAACAATTTGGCATCAGAACAGATGAAAACCTAAAGTGTGTGTGAAAAGGTAGTTATGGAGCACTTTGAATCGCCGTGCGGTGCTGTAGTGTTTCAAGTTTTGAGAATTCCAGACTTTTAATAGTTTGCAGAGAGAAAATCTCGACTCTGTTTCTCTGCAGTAAAACTGTGCGGACTTTCCTGGTCCGTTTTCCCTGGACAAGAAAAGTCATTAAAATTGTTCCCATGAGGGTGTCATCACTTATCATGCCAGCTTCTGATATCTTCCTGACCCCCTTAAGTCATTACCAGCGCTGGCAACGTGCCGAAACACTCACCTCAACTCACTTCAGAGTGGTAGGTTAGAGGATTTTAATAACTGCAGCAATTATGGATGGGGACAATATTTAATGAACTGACAGCTTTCTACTTACCTGTTCGATAAGTAATTAAAATAATAACTTAAACAAGGAAAATTTAGTTTTTTTTTTCTTTTAAAGCCAGTTAACTTGGTAAATGACAACAGTATAAGCTTTCAGGGCAGTAATGGGAACACCTCCAAGAGCAGCTTGCGTACCGGTGCTTTGATACTGTAAGCGAACAGTCCTCTGTGCTTCCTCACCCCGTCTGTCTGCGCATCATTAGGCTGAGAGGCAGAGATGTGGAAAAACGAGGAGGAAGGACGAAGGAAACAGGTTGACCACACACGGATCACAAGTGTCACTGGGGACACGGTGTCAGCTTTTATCTGCAGTATCGGATACAACGTTCACATGCCAGATCCCACTGATAGAGGATTCCTGAGACCAATACAACAGTGGCACCTCTGAATAATTAAAGAAGGGAAATGATTGGCGAGGATTTATTCCCTGTGGTTTGATGATAATAATGTGACCACTGGGGTACGAATAAAACGTATTACTCGAACTGATGCACTAAGATGGATGGATGGATGGATAATTCAAATGAGCGTCACTCCTTTTATTCTCCGTCTTTTGCATTTCCATCCGGTTTGTAACCCTAAAATAAACTTCAACAGAATCCACAAATAGAGCTATCGATTAGGAGCAGCACAACAGGTATGCTGATTAGAGAGAGATTTAACTCCTGCAGGGCTTTGAGGTGAACGTGTCACCACCTGAATCCTTAATTTTCACTTCTTTACCACTCTAGTTCTTTGTGAGACGTCCTAAATAAAATGGCTACTTCAAGCGAAATTGAAGTCAAATTCCATGTTTGTGTGGACAAACATTGCAAATTAAAGCTACCTACTCACCTCCAGAGCACCAAAATCAATTTAGTCACATCACAGCTTTGTCTAACTTATTGTTAATTGACTGTTATGATTAATTCTCAAATCACTTCTTTATTTATGGTAACTACACAGGAGCCTGTCAATTATCCATCAGTTGTTTACATTGATGGTGATGTCCCACTGCGTGAGAGCGGTTCTGCAGTTCTTCAGGGTTTCACTAGCATTTCAAAACCAAGTCAGCAAGATTACAAAGGCAACACTTTCAGCTGTCTTTAACATCTTATTATTAGTATTTTGCATAATCAGCTAGATCTGCAACACCCCTGATCTCCCTTTGAGCTGGTGAACAGTTACCTTGAATGCCCTTATGCTTCCTGTTGTCTGCTGAACTCTTCACTCTCTGAACAACTAACAACTCTGTTTCCTTCTGAATGGCTATTTTCATTCTTTGTGGTTCCTGTGACTTCATTTTTTAACACCTCACTGCTGCTGAAAATTACAAACTTTGAGTGTTTTTCCCAGCGGTTAGCATCTTTTTTCACAGCAGTGTTGTTAGCAAATGTTGTTAGCTCTTAGGTATGGCGCATGCATTTGTAGTTTTCATCCAGCTGATCAACGATCTGCATCAATCAGGTGAAAATCAACCATGATGAACGAGTGATTTAAAGGGATGAAGCCAGCTGGTGGCCAGAGGGGTGGTGTGTGGTTTAAAAAAAAAAGAAAAGAGAGATTGATTTGTGCATTTAGAGAGCATTAAACACAGGAGGATGAGAGATAAGCACATCAGGAAAGGCAAGATCCTGTTCTGTAAACGACAGAGGAAAGGGAAGCTTGTGTTGTCACCAGGAGCTATGAATGGATGTAGAAAGGAAGCTGTTGGAGGGTGTTATGCAAGTTATTCCACTGTAAACTCCAAAAAACTTACTTGAAACAAGACTCAACAGAAGTCTGACGAACTGGAGAGTGGTGCGGTGCAGTGTTAAAATGATTGACATGATAAGTTCAAGGTAAGTGAGAAGATGTAGATAAACTGAGAGATTGAGCAGGATGATGGAACCTGGTGCATCGCCGTTCCACCTTGCTTTGATGCGATGCACTGAATGAACTCCGTCCTATTTCCATAAGCTCGACTGGCTAATACACGATTGGTATTCTGGTGCCGGCCTCGCCCCGCTCTTCGATAAGCCTTCCGCGTACACAGCCAGAGCCCTCAGCATGATCTCATTTCCTGTCTCCCCACCACCACAAACAAACGCAGTCAAGACACAATTGTTGTGCTCCGGTGACCATTGTTCATGGAGCTGCTGTCGTCTCTGTTGTTCGCCCGCATCCGTGGAAGAAAAATGCCAAAAGTAGAAATCTGTGCACAGAAACTTCTACGGCCATCAGCTGTGGGTGTTGAGGACGTCTGCAAGAGTTCACTCTGTACTTTGTGTTTCACACACACACACACACACACACGGTGGAGATGCTCACAACATAACCCGCCTGTGGAGCAGTGATAACTATGGCCAAACAAAGGCCCTTTAATGTCAGACTGAGCCTTTGTCTTGAAGGGGGCTTTGTATGTACACAGCTGTGTGAAAGTGCAAGATTTGAGTTTTTTAATAAAATAATTATTTCCACTTTCCAAAGCTTTTAGAGTAAATGTATATTTTACCCTTAGTATGTTAGGCTGTTATAGATAACATGACACTTGGAAAAGGAATGTAGACTCAGATTTAGTCGATTTAGATAGGAGTATAGTTTATCATCCATAGATCCACAATATCTACTGCATTCATTTTTAAAGAACCACCATTTTATTTCTATTTTTATGTTTTAAAAATAAAAACGTTAAACTTTTTCAAAAAGAGAATGGATACGTTTTCTTTCAAGGGACGTTGACATTTCTGAAAAAGAACTTTGTTTTCCACCTTATGACAAAAGCACTAGACAGGGTGTTTTCACACCTGACAGTCCAGTAGACTCGGTTGCAACAGTTGTTGCATTTCCAGCTGATGCGGTTGGTTTTCAATGCATGGTGTCAAATGATCCAAACTCTTTGAACAACCTTTTTGCCCCCCACCCGTCACCACCTCACCTGTGGTGACGCTGCGCAAAGAACTACTGAAGGAAATGACACAAAAACCTCTGAAGAGGACATGAGCACAACTTCCTTCTTCACAAAATGTAAACACAAATGGAGTGGTGTCAGAGTTTGGAAGTTGTATAATTTCTCTTTTGTCTTTGGTTAAAGACCATGAGCCATATCTCTTGGTAGCGCGAGACTCTTTGTTATTGTTGTGTTTACCCAGAATGCTGTGCGCTTGAAGCGGTCTCTGGTTACATATCCATCTGAACCACTTCCAAGTTCACTTCAAACCAACTGAGACCTAGAGGACCAGAGGTTGCTTTTTTGGTCCACATCTATGTTTGATTGCACATTCACACCCAAACGAATCAGACTTTCTAGACGAAACTAAAGCAGACTAAACTGAGCTGGTGTGAATATTCAGTTTCTTGGATCTGAAACTTGTCCATCAACAACCCTGTTGCCGGTTCACCTCTCTGCTTTACTTGGACCTTTTTAAACAGAACCTCCTACAGGAACTACAGGTTTCAGAGATGTTCCGTTCAGTTGTGTAGCCATTACACATTATGCAATTTTCCCATTGTTGGATTTTCTTAAATCTCTTCATCATCATCAACGTCAAGGACAAAATCTCTCACCCTGCATCGAGTCCTATGAAGAATATAATCAATGTTATTTATTTCACCCATCGGTGGCCATTATTTTAATCCTGATTGGGGGACGTTTGCGCCGGTGCTACTGACTACATCTCCATATTGTTTTGGAATACATTGTCCTAAAATATGCCCGTTTAAATCTTATGTTGCTAATTGATAGCTTTGCCAGACACAACACCTGCTCACTGCACTCCACACACACCATCAGTGTGATCCACACAGATGGAGCTGAAGACTCTGTAGACTGGGAACGTGCCGGCAGTGTTGGTCCTCAAATATTTAGCTGCCGTCCTCGGCAGAAGAGGGTCAGTTCACCCGGCCTGGCCTCTCTCCATGTCGCTCTTCTTCCCTCCATCAGGCCGCTGCTCTCTGTCAGAGGCGATTCTCATCAACATTTATGTCCCTGTGAACACTTTCTGCCATCAGTTGTACAGAGATATTAGTGACTCTGAGCTGTGCAAAGAGCAGGACATTGGATGTGCTCTGCAGTACTTTCAGGATTTTACAGCCAGACTGAACCTCAGACATTATTTGCTGCTTCTTTTTCAGTCTGTTTGATGTGCGGAGCTTAATTTGTAATTCACTGTATGTGTTTAATGTATTCATGGTTGTAAATCTTGTGGGATTTAAAATGATGGAAGATTTTTGCAGCCATTAGAATACTGTGAAATGTCAGTTTCTCAACCCCCGCCCCCAAAAAAACTAAACTGTAATTATTTTTTTAAATCGTAACTACAACAAGCAAACAAGAAACCCTGCCAGTAGTGAAGGAGTTTAACACCCACATTTCTGTCACTGCAGCTTCCAGGTTAGAAGCTGTGTGTGGTGTTGAAGTCCCACTGTAAAGCTCAGAGCGAGGGGCTCACCCTCGTTTGCTCTGGTTGTGTGATGCAGACAGACAGCTGTGTTCTGGGCTTTTATTCACCTACAAGCCAGAAGCAGAGCCACGCGCTGACCGCCGAGGACGTGTGTCCTCACATCCCTCCGCCAGCACGCACCGCAGAACGTACCCTCAGCACTAGTTCTCTGATTAGAGTTAATCAAACAGACAGTTGCCTTGTGACAAAGAAACGGGCTTAAAGCATGTGTGGCCACATGCTCTGATTATCCGTAGGGTGCTGGCGTCTTTTTGGCCACGGGGTGTGTCCTTCCTGGTGGAGACTGGCCAGGGATGCAGGCAAGTCCGTCCGACAAGGACAAAAACAACAGCCTGGAGTTTTAGGTTCTCCTCACTTGCTTTTGTTCAAACTGTGTTGGAAAGCTATAAAATCTCAAATTCTTCTGTAACCAAGTGTAATTTCTCTGATGGTATTAAAGACACATTGTGACAATTTTCCTTAATATCTCAGAATCTTCCAATTTGCCCAGGTGGTTTCTTGTCTGTTTCCACTGTGGGATCTAAAAATAAGCAGTGTGTTTAAATTATATATGCCAAAGCTAAAAAGGGTCATGCCTCCTAATGCCGGAGAATAGACAGACATCTTTCTCAGCTTGTGAGGGTCTGATTTAGTCGCTGGGAGTATTTCTTGTTCCCAGAGCTGTGATTTTTAGTGGTTATACTTTATGACTTATGTATCCTAACGCAGATCTTTTTGGAAAGGGGTAACTGAGTCAAATGAACCAAATTTCACAGATTCACACTTCCACTCTTGCATTTCTTTTGTATTCAGAGATGTATGTTTTTTAAAATGGTATTAAGAACATAATCTAAAGCAGGAGTTGGAATCACAGCCTGTTCTTTTAAAGACATGACTCTTCATTTCAAAGCTTTTATGCTCTGAGTTTGAATTCAAGTCACTTCTAACACAGAAAGTTTGTAATATTTGCAGAGTTTTAATATTTGAGATTGATGCAATTTAAGATTACTTATTTAAAAAAAATAAAAAAAAATAAAAAATGGCTTTGTAAACGGCTTCTCCACTGCCACAGATTCTAAGATTTCATTCTGAATCTGATTCTCTGCTAAAGTTTGGTGTTTTTAATAATGCATTTGAATACAAGCACCATAAATCCATTATGAGTGCCTGGGTTCGACTGTTTGAAAACAAAAGTAGTATTTGCTCCTCTTGCATAATTTGAAATGAACAGCTATATAAACTTCTGGAAACAAAAAGTTCAGAATATTTGACCAAACTTGACCAACAGTTTTTCTTTAGAAGGTGGTGCAAGACTTGCTGTTTCTTTAACATTGTTTTGCTGTTTAAACAAATTTTAACCCAAATAAAAAAAAGAAAAGAAAAAGTTTTTCATGTGAGCCATTTTATGATCTTTAGCAGTACTTTAGGTAAGAAGCTGCTGTCCGTCATATTTCCTCACAGATCAGGCCTTTTCTTTCACACCATGTGTGTTTCCAGGAGATTCACCGGTTTTCTCTTCTTGTCTGTATTCGCAGTATAACTTTGTGGGAAGAATCCTCGGTCCCCGGGGACTCACTGCCAAACAGCTGGAAGCAGAGACGGGATGCAAAATCATGGTGCGAGGAAAGAGCTCCATGAGAGACAAGAAGAAGGTAAACTCATCAGCCTTTCTCCGGTTCTTCTTCCACACAATTAATACCAAATGTGTTTTGCTCCTATTGGCTTATATTTTTTTCTCCTCCCTGTCTGCAATGATTTATTATCTCTTTGGGAATGTTACGCGACATTATGAAATTTGGTGGTATGCTGGTCACACAAGAACTTCCCAGTGGGCCTCCAGAAACACGAGGCAGGCACACGCTCAGTTGATGCCTGCTGGCGGCTTTCTGACATCTGATAGTGCTGTTAGCGAAGCGCTGCGTGGCAGAAAGTGCAGGAGGCGGTAGTAACGGCTCATGCCGGGGGCCGTGTCTATATCTGGAGCTTCTGTGCTGAGATTGGAAACATACAAATAACAGTATACAGTGTAAATGCATAGAAATATGTAAAGCTCTGCAAAAAACCTTCCCTCTTTTCCCCTCGTACTAGAAAAATAAGGTTGTCAAGTTTAAACACTAGACCATCAAAAACAAAATTGAAATAAGACCTTATGTTATTTAATGTATCTACTTAAACCTTGTAACCTTTTGCAACTTTCAAGCTATGAACACCTACATTTTGAAAAATCTGAGAATGCTGAACCACAAATTAAGTGTATGCACACTTTTTTCTTCCACTAAACCTTTGTTGATATGCCTAGGTACATCACTCTTAGACTTTGTGGCTTTCTCTCTTTCTACTGTGTGCAACATAATTGTGTTGACCAGCGCATAACATTTCTGTACTACTAGCTCCAATCGCTAAGCGTTGAAATGAACAAAAATAAAACTTAAGATGTATTACTCCACATAAATAATAGATGAATGTAACTTTTTAAACTGAATTACTAAATTTATCCACCTTTCTGCTGACCTGTTGATTTATTGAGATGCGCCTGCAGAGGCTTTAGTTGCTCTGCTTTGCCAGACAGGGGTGCTATATTGCAGTCCATTCAAATAAGTCAGAGCACTCTTTGGAGTGACAGGCACCTTTTCTGGCCGCTCCCCCCCCACCGAGCGCATGATGCATCATGAAAACCTGACAGTGCCCGAACAGATGAAAACACAGAGCGACACAGATTTTCAGTTGAGTCATAATCTTAGAAATGCCACTGTTCTGCAGGGACGGCTTTTCCATCCCTTCCCTTCTCCTCTCTCCTTTCATTCCCTTTCCTTTAGTATGTTTTCTAGCAGAATGAGATGAAGACCCCCTGCAATGTTTTTTATTTATTTATTTTTCTTTTGAATTTGATCCAGAAATGGTTAAATGAGATTGAGAATCGTTAAGCAGACACGATCTTTAGACATTAGTCTTAGTTCATTGGTAAAATCTATGATTTTGTTCCTAATCTCCGTCTCTTCTAAAACTTAATGATGCTTCCCGGTTTATGTATTTCTTTTCTGTCTGGTGCTGCAGCTGGTTCTGCTGCAGGCTTTTTCATGTACTCTGCTGACAAAAAGGAGAATATACTGTAATGTTGAACACTGAGATGCACTCAGGAGGCACGGTTTTTCTTATCAAATCAGAGGATCGCCTGAAATATGAAATATTCTATCCTCTTATTTTTTGCAGTTGAAGTTGTAAAGTTTTATTCTCATCAGCATTTATCTTCTTTACCATGACCTGATTTCCAGTTTTCTTCATGCTGATTTCGACTTTGATTCAAATCTATATCCTAAGGACTGTAATACAACAGAAGTGTTTTCCTGGTTCTTTTTTTTAGAAGTAGGAGCTTTTAAAGAAAATGAAGCAATTGTAAACTTATCTACATTTGTGTATCAAATCATATGCCTCTATTATTTTTTCCCTTCTTTTGACTTAAGTACATTAAAGTACATGCAGCTGGAGGGTGAGTTTAAAGAAGAAAGAGTTCTGAATTTTGATTTATTCAATAAAGAAAAGAAAAAAAAAAAACCTCTTGGCTCACAAATGACTATTTAGAGCCAATCAGTGTTGAATTCTGACCTTGGGCTGATTGGTACATCTGTTTTTTAATCCTCAATAAATTATGACCTTCCATCCTCCTTGTCAGTCCTCAGAATATTCCATTAAAGTGCTGATAAGCTATTAAAAACATCATGCGGAAAGGATCTTGTTGTCTCCCAGCATTTACATCCATAATCAGAATAATAGGCTGAAAGATTTGCTTGCAGGGCCCCAACAGCGTCTGGATCAGACCACATGTGTGTGTCATAACTGTGGCTCAGCCACGAACAAAGCCGCAGAAGTAGCTTCCAGTCACCGCTTCCTCAACCTCAGTATATTCAGCCTGATGCCCTGTGGCAGCGGAGGATGCCACAGCAGCAGCTAAGCCAGTGTGTTTATTCAGGATCCATTAGCGGCAGCATTTTTATGCTCTCAATAATTCAGCTGGTTACTCCCCCTTGGGCCGCGCTGCCTGACAGGGAGCCGGCTCACTGGAGCTCCGCAGTGGGAGAGAGTCAGGCAGGCAGAGGGGATGAAGCAGCAATGTTACATAAAACACAATAGTGAAGAAGAGGATGCAAAGTCAGTACGGGAAATGAGAAAAATATGGTAAATAATTTGAAGTGTGTGAAACACTTTTGTCCCTTCTGAGAACTTGCAGAAATATTTGCATAATAATTTGTGTGTATTACACGTTATTGCACCGTTTCTACAACTTTTATCCTATGGAAGAGATGGTTGAACGTTTCCTGTTTAAAGTTTAATTATTTACAACAGGAACTGCTCAAGCCTGTATTTACCAAACACTAATACAAGATGCCTGCGCATCCTTAAAAAGTCTTAAGATGGCCTTAAATACGTTAATCTCAGGTTTTAAATGTTGTCATAGTAAAACTATTTAATCCTGGATATTCTATGATTTTGTTTTTTTGTATTTTTTTTTCTTTTTCTTCTCTGTCAGGCAAAAGTTTGAGTTGTATGGAAATGACAACATTGCGTTCTGCGACTCCAGGCAGTTGAGGCCACCAGTAGCTAGCTGCTAATATACCTTTGCTAGCTATCTGGATAACTTTTTTTTGCCGTTTATCATGGGTTAAGTACAAATTTATCGTGGGTTGGCTCTTTTTTTGTACATTTCTGTCACGGTGCAGGCCTTAAATTTCATTCATAATGGTCTTAAAAAGGTCTTAAATTTGAGTTGGGGAAATCTGTAGAAACTCTGTAATAGTTCACCTCTGCTACGTTATTAGAGAAAAGATTTAATTTCTTCTATGCTTTTTAGTTCTTGCTGTGCTTCAGCAGTAAAATATATTTAACCAAAGAGAAATTTATTATTCAACTCTGTCACTGGTGCTGTGCTTTGAGTTTCTGTTGTTAACAAATCAAAGCATCTAGTCCCTGCTCATGCTATGAAATATTTAGGTTTTTAATAATGTGGCACCTTAACAAAAAATGTGGAATCGTGTCAGCCTTCTTATAAAAGCTGCACACTATATTGAACCAATGTATTTATAAGTGCAAAGTATACCAATATTTGGAAAACCTGTGGTTTTAAAACCATAAAAAGTTCCCAAGCTGTCTTCAGTTTAAGTTTTCTTCTGGTTAGTTTTGGTCAGTCACATGGAACTGTCCACAGACTCATATTTCATAGTTTCTCTGGATAAAGGACTTTCGAGTGGTTTCTCTCTTTTTTTAATAATTTTTCATTTCTGTAATCATCGTTCCTTATATCCAGAAGGACTCTCTGAAGCCATCTTCCTATCAAAGCACCATATGTTGTTATAGCCTTGGTCTCTTTTTATTCATTTCACCCACGAATAATGCTGAACAACGGCAAGAACAACATCAATTAAATTACAGATTTGTTCTATCGACCACTGCACACGCACAGAGGGGATTCCCCTTCCCGTTCGCCAAAGCAATTCCCTAATTCTATTTAGTCTCCTTCACAGTGCGATTACAGTCAGTGGTGCAGACATCTGTTTTATTTAGAGCCTCTCTGAAAATCCTTTCAGGCTTGTAGTTTAAGAAACGCTCTCCATCAAATGAATTTTATTTCTTTTGTTTTTTTTTTTTTTTTTTTTTTGCTGATTGTGCCAACACATAA
>NW_006800062.1:713548-717721 GCF_000485575.1 Poecilia formosa | reverse complement strand
GTTATCACATTTCCCCTCATTGTCTGCAAATGACAAGAAACTAATGTGATCATCCAGGGCACGACGGTGACATACGGCTGAAGGTTAGGCTGCTGCTCAATGTTCGCCTTACTTTTTAATACCCTGGGCTCAGATGTGCTGCTGTATCATCTTTCCAGGAAGAGCTAAAAGTCGTGGCATTTAAATGAACTGTTCAATGCAGCTTCTTGCCCTCTCTGACCTTTCAGATTTTAGTGATCACGTTCTATGTTACTGTACTCGTATTATTAAAAAGAAATCCACCCCTATATCTGTACTTATGAACATTTAACCTCTCTCCCCACCCGCCCCCCAGCGGGTGTTTTAAATCATCTGTATTATGTTGCTTGACATTGAGGACATTTCTGACAAAAAAAAAAAAAATCTCTCAAATTTCTAGTTTAATTTAACATATTGACAAAACAATCTTGTATAGTCACTGAGGTTGAAAAGTTAATTTGCAAGACAAAAAGTAAAATTCTTCATAGTTACAGGTATAAATTTACAATGATGCAACAGATGTTTTCTGATATTATTATAAAGTTTGAAGTTTAAAAAAACAACAAAGTTTACTAAGATTTTAAAGTAAGCTTGTTACAAAAAGCAACAGAAATCTTCTAATACTGAAGTGGTAAATTTAGGAGACGTGCATCTGGATATTTTCCGAGGTGTAAATTAATGTCAAGTCGGCACCCTGGAGATAATCTGATACAGGAAAAATGCTTTGATATGAAAATGTTCTGCATCCCTTAGGAGACTTCTGTCATTTTTCTGACCTCATAATCTTGGTAAATTTCTGTTATTTTCCCTCTAACTTTAAGAGTTATTTTTATACAAAGTTCTAATGTTATGGCGTGTTAGCATCTTGGTTTTAATATTGTAAATTTGGGCATTTAATCATGGATTTTTAAATTGTTCTGTAATCAAAGAATACCCAACTTTTTCCTTGCAAACATGTAAAACTAATCTCAAAAGTTACGTTTTTGGCGGAAATTTACTCCTCCATTATTTTTCTTTTATCTACAATTGGTGCTATGGAGCAAAATAATGCATGTAGTTTAACATATGGTCATAAAGGTTCATCATTTCAACGGCCAGGTTGTATCCTTACATACAGTTCAAAGTAGTATATAGGCTTCATGTAAAGGTTTCGACTGAAATTAGATGCGTCCTTCAGGAAAGGATGAAACTCTATTTGGTTTCAGATGTGGACTTCTTATTTATGGTTTGAATAAAGATGGAAGACGTTGACAGTGAAAGCTTCTTTTGTGAGGGGAAACAAAACCACCTGAAGTGTTTTATAACATCTTCTTTTCATGTCAGGTATTCAGGCTTACTGGACTCAAACTGAAGGTTGTAAACTGTATACTACAAACAAGTTCATCTCAATAAATGACCATATCACTGAAAATAGCACACATATTCATTACACACAGATTTATATATTACAAGCATTTTATTACAGCCAATGAAAACAAAATTCCTCAGAAAAGTGTATTACATAAAAATCCCAAAACACACATAGACTTACTGAAATGTATATCCATGTGCTGTACAACGTATTGGTACAGACAATGGAAGACGAAGTTTCTACTTGGGAAGCAGAAATGCTTATTGCTAAAGAAGGTCACTATATCCAGTCATATCATTGGGAAGTTAAGTGGAAGGAAAAAGGCTGGTATTGACAGAATTTAAGTTGATTTGGTGTCCAGGTCCGGTGTGAAGTTTTCAGTCAGGAACCAGTTTGGGAGCCATGTCACCTGCTTTGGTTGGACCACTGTGTTCAGTCTGTAAGGTCTACCAGGATATTTTAGAGCACTTCCTGTTTCTCTGCCCTGATGAGCTTTGTGGATTTCTCCGTCCTGAAGCATTGAGTGCATATGCTGTTTCAGAAGGCCACAGCTTCATTTTTAAAAATATTTTTTATTGGGTTTTATGCCATATTGTAATGTTCAGAGAAAATTCTGCTTCTTGTAACAGAAATGACTTCTTGAAATTTTAATACACAGCGTTTACTTTTTCAATTGATTTCCTGAAGTAAACAAACTATTTTCTGATTTGAGGTGCTCCTGTAAGCAACATTCACTCTTTGATTTTGTGCTGAGACTTAGTCTCAAAAAACGTAGAGCTCTCATCGTATGTGACTGAAAGCAGCTCCCCTTCGTACGGTTCCAGCGGAGCGGTTTTGTCTGGACACTTCAGAGTTTCCCTCCCAGCTCTCGTCTTTTCTCTTGTCTCTGTTCTCTCCTTTCTAACCTGCCTCGCCCCTCTGGCCTTCATCCTGTTTGTCATGCTGTCACTTTCTCTCAGAGGGCGCGTGGTGACCTTGTCATGGTGTGTGTTGGGTGCATTTGCGTTTTGTGAAGCTTCGCGTGCAAATTAGTGCATCCTCTGCAACTCTAATCGACTGCAGTCTGAACTAAACTCCAGCATGACTGAACTCAACAGCCTGTAGCTGAAATTACAGATGTGTTTATTGTTGTTATACTTTTGAACAGGAACGGCCTGAATCGCCTGTCTGGAAATCCTGATCCACCTCCTGGTCGGCATTTCCCCGCCAGCAGGCCGTAAGCCAGCGCCGTGTTAAAATAGTGGCTCCGCTGCCTAAACTAGCCCCCATCACTCCCGCCGTCGCCCCACCCACATGCAGAAAAGGGGAAAACGAGAGCAGAATATTGAACGAACTTGTGTGTGTGTGTGTTGTAAAGAGCAGTGCCATGGCAACAGCTCTCTGTGGAGTATAAAGCAGGTGGGTGGCACTCGGCTCAGACTCTGAAGTTGTGTGCGGGTGTGCCTCCTCTCTTTTACTTTGCAGGCCTTGTTGAGCGTATAGAAGTGAAGTTGACGGGACGCCTGCAGAGCAACGCTGTGTATTGTTAGTAATTAGACACACTCACAGTAGCTCACCACTCAAAGTCTGATCTGAAGTTGAGGCTGGTTTATAGGAGTTGAAGTAAACAACTTTGCTTTTATCACTAGTCTGTGCAAATCGGCGCCACCAGCAGGGGGTAAGCACTTGTCATCATGCGGTTTTGAAAACTTTTTTCTTTTTTTAAGCGGATATTTAATCTACCTTTCGCCTTATTGATCAAGATTGATCAAATTGATCTAGACCTCAGCTCCTCCCCTTTAGGTTAGTAGTTGGTTTCAAAAGAAGTTGTACCACTCTTCACCATACACCACTCTCGCTGCTAACTTTCTGGATTAAGTAGCTATTATTTAACATATTAAATGCATCAAATATGACACATTTGTCCCCACTAGCCATGGGACGGCATCAGACTCTGACTGGACTAAAAGATAATTATACAAAAGTTGAAAGATTTTATGAAAAATGTCATTTGTAATATTGTTAGATTTTTGGTTTGCAAGCCTGAGGAGAAAAGAAAAATAATTCTTATTCAATTCAATTTGAAAATACTTTTTTTATCCCTCAGGGAAATTGGAGGTTGTCATAAATCATATCATCCAAGCATCTTCAAAGAGTTGTTGTGGATGGCTGTTCTGTGGGTAGGAAGGATTTCCTGTAGCAGTCAGTGTTTCAGCAAATGTAAAGAGGCTTCTGACTGAAGATTGCTGCTTTGTGACAGATTCATGGTGGCTCAATGTCCAGGCAGCAGAGACGACATTCTACAGCAATGTCAGTTGTTGACAAGTACTGCTAATCCACCTCGTTTGCTTTTGCCGTATGAGACTCGTGCATTAACTCTTGTGTTTACAAATGGGGTCCAACCGGCCCCACACACGTAAAACTTGTATCATTTGCCTCAGTCCTCGCACACTAAAGGGTTAAACACTATAAATTCCATGTTTGACTCCAGCGTTTGGTTCTGGTTGAGTTCTGCTCAGAGTGGATCTGGGAATTGTTAGCACAGGAAGTTAACCTCCAGCTGTTTAGCATGTTTTGTTTTGTTTTTTTTTTTGTTTTTTTTGCAGAGGAGAGAAAAACAAAATACAAAGAAAACATTGACATGTTGAGGTAAAAACAAAACCATTTCATGTGAGGGGAAAACAAACTGTAAGGGTGCATTATGTAAATGGGAGGACAGGAGCAGCAGACAGACTTAGCTACACATGTGGTCTGAAGGGAAACCACAGTCTGCAGCTTAGGCTAGTGCTTTCTGAGCTGCTAATTAAAATTATGAATGCATTTCC
>NW_006800062.1:632639-713538 GCF_000485575.1 Poecilia formosa | reverse complement strand
TTCTACTTTGGTTCAGTTTTATAAAGAGAAAATTATATTTTACCCTACATGTGAGAAAAACATGGGAAACTAATGTTTATGTATTGATCATTTTATCACAATATTTTGTGGTACTGTTGTGGTAATGATAAAAATTATGATATAAGGTATTTATTATTTTTAGGTCACTGTATTGCTGTAACTGCATAGTGCATTATTCATATTGTTCTTGAAAAACATTCCCATTTTTAATAGGCTTCTTCAAATCACTTAATTAAAAAAATAAGATTGATTTATATCCCTGAGCTGCACAGAGTAACTGTTTTAATCTTATTTTTGAATTTACTGATATTTATTGATGCACTTTTGGAAGAAACTTGAGTAAATGGCAAAAATAAAATTTACAATCACTGAAATTTATCATGACAGCAATAAATCAAAATCCCTATCACGATGCAACATTTTTCATGATAAATGATATGACGAATTCCCACCCCTAAGAGAAACTGTGTATTCTAATTTGAACCCACAAATAACTTTGAACTATATGTGCCATAAATCCTTTCCCACAAGTTGCATTAATGTAGGTTAAAATCCAGATCCGTCTCTCTCTGATCCCTGCATGCATTCATCTCTCTCTGATATTAATTGCTGCAGGGCTTGCTGTCATCTTTGTCTCTGTGAAGCATGGGATCTATTAAAGAAGGGTGTCCTTTCAAAGTTCCAGTTAAATAGCTGACTAACGGGCCGGTCCTGTCATCCTGCTTCTTCTCGCAGCGGCCCGTCTCTTTTCTCCTCTGTCTGATAACGCGGCGGTACCGCTGCTCCAGCACGCCCGCACTGTCACATCCACTCACCATCTCTCTCTCTCTTTCTGTGTGTTTCTGTCCAGGAGGAGCAGAACAGAGGGAAGCCAAACTGGGAACACCTAAATGAAGACCTTCACGTCCTAATCACAGTTGAAGACACACAAAACAGAGCAGAGATCAAGATGAGGAGAGCCGTAGAGGAAGTCAAGAAGCTCCTCGTACCTGCTGTGAGTATATTTCCTGCAGAAACACCAACATGCGTTACACTGTTGATGCTTTCCCAGCTGCCATCGCCTTGCTGTCCTCCATCATTTGGGTGTCACAGGGAGATGAAGGGCTTTAATATGTGCTGGGAAGGTTTCCCATATTTTCATAACACAATAATGCCACTGCATATGGCACAATAACTCCACCCCACTGTTAGTATCCTGTTTACCTCCATATATGGACGAGGGGAACAGGTTGGCAGTACCTCCAGTTGAGTGGAAAATCAGAGCGAGCTGCACACACCTCCGGTGCCGGCCACATTTCATCTCCGCTCCCTCTCAGGCCAGACTTCCTTAACGCTGTGCTCCCGGTGGCGGCTGCTGGGAGCGTTGCTGGCGTGGAGTTTGTGTTTTGTGATTTGACTGTGGGGAACAGGTGGACAGAGCAGCTGAGGGCACCTGTTTGCCACCAGGTGGCAACGAACAGAGCTGAGCCGGGACCTGACCAAGTGTGAGAGCTTCAAGGAAATGGACTGCAGTTTTTCATTTGGAGCTTTGTTACATTAACCTTGAATTATGCTTTGATTTTAAGGCTAAAATATTTTCTACACATGCTGTAATGAAATGAGTAAAACCACAAAGAGGTTTTCTGCTAGCATAAATTGTTCATGATTTTTATTTTTTTCATCTTATTTGCCGATGCTGCCCAGTTCTTGTTATATTTGACACTGAAATGCTATGTTGGTGACTCGGGATTTAGTTTTTCCTTTTAAAATTGCTTCATTTTTCCTTTTCTGTTTATTTAGATGATTATGACCTGCAGTTAATACATCTCTCCCAAAGTTATGACAGTGCTCTTCCTTCATAATAATGACATGGATATGTTTTTTATTTGCTTGAGCAACTTTGCTTAATGCACATTGTCCTTCCATTCAACTTTCCATTAATATTCTATACCTAAACATTCTTCTCTTGTGTTGATCATAAAAAATAATACCATGAGATATTTTTCTTTTTAAAAATCGTTTGTATTGCTCAATAACTAAATAATCTAGTTTTTATTAACAATAAGCCATAATAGTCATAACTAACCGCAATGAGTCCTTGGCTTACCGTCTGTATGTAGTAAATCCATTTAATGCTGTTAAGGTTTTAGCCTTGAACATTTGCTGTTTTCAGCGTTTTTGTACTCAAATAGATCTTTTAATATCTGCATGCATGTAGACATGCAGACATATGTACAACATTTGTGGGCCCTATAACTTGAAGAATGAATCACTGTTCATGCAGATCCATTGCCACATTCACAGCAATGCTTTTACATCACTGACAGCTCTCTGAATATAAAATTCATGAAAAAAGGGCCATAAAAATAGCATCTTCACTCTTTGAGAAATCTACTGTGTGTGCATTTTGCGTCCTAACGAGTACATCAAAGATGGCTGTGAGTCATTACCTGAACCACTGGGTGGGTTAAAAAGAAGCTCTTTTTATTCCTCCGACGTGGGGGAGCAGCTTCAAGGCCTTTTGCGATAAACCAGACACTACTGAAATCCTTTTCTCTAATTTTTCTGCTACCTTTTAAAGAAATTGTTCAGGGTATTTTTCTCTCATCATTTTGCTCATTTCCAGTTTGGATTCAAAGTCAAAAAGAATAGCTAAAAATGCTGATATTTGCCTTTTAAATAGCGTTAATAATTCCGTTTTAAGTATAAAGTGAACAATTTTGTCACATATGGAAACTGCTGCTTTAAGTCGAGTTTATTTGTATGGCACATTTCAGCAACAATGCAGGTTAATGTGCTTTAGATCATAAAAAACACAAATACAAAGTCGTAGAAGACACCACACAGTCAACAACTGAGAAAACCAGTAAACATTTGACAAATGTCATCATCACACATCAAAATGTTGGTCAGTGTTTCATTTTAAAGTCTGTTTATTCTCTGAGCTGCAGGGGGCCAGTGTAAGGACTTTAAACTGGAGTGATGTGCTTTATCTTCCTGGTTTTAGTGAGAATGCGTATAGTAGTCATACCAAAATGTTTCTTGAAGCAAAACCAGTTGAACCCCTGAAAGCAGCTGTGTTGCTTTGTGCAGCTTAGTATTATGGGCTTTTAACAGTTTATTTTCACTGGGAAAAGAGAAACCGTTAAAAGCCGAATGAATCACTCCTTCACTGTTAGAAACAAGACAAAGATCACCGTGACAACAAAATAATGCAGTAAAAGTATTCTGACCAAAATGACTGGGTTCTCTGCAAATAAAATTGATTTCAGAATTGTATACTGTCCTCCCAAAACACCAGTTGGTCGTGACAAATCTGTTTCCATCTTTTATGTTAGCCATATTCCGCACTCGTTTTTTCAATGTGGACAGTATTTTTGTCAGTTTTGATCCAAAGCATTAGGTTTTCTGCTCTGCTGGAAACATGAAGATTGTCTTTAGTTTGTTTCACATTACAGTGAGTTCAGGCATTTATCCAAAACTAAAAGGTTCTAGCCAGAAAGAGGAACTAAATCTTACAGAAAAGCTGTGGCTGGAGACAAAGACCATGTGATTTCCGTACAGCGACATTTGGGCAACTTTTGCAAGACGCTCTGCAAATATTGCTAAATCAAGCATGTGATGTGTTGTTAGGCTTCCATCAAAGAATCTTGAATTTAGCAATTGAATAAAAATGTGCTTTTATTTATTTTTTTAGGGGAAAATGTTAAAATTATTTATCCTTGGTGTCAATTTTTACTCTCTAAATCTGTTTTCTCACGAGGCTGTACCTTATTTTCACCATGTCTGTGGAGTCCAGAATAAAAGTATCATTGCAAACCTATAAATACACACACTTGCTCTCTGTTGCCCCTGCTTTTGCCCCTTTGCCCTTTAGATCCCTGAACTCTTCAACTCTAAATGAACTGTGAGCAGTGAAGCATCGTTGAGGTGAGAGAAGCAGAGACGGAGGGGAGATGGGTGGGAGAGCTTGATTGAGCTCCTCTTTCAAGTGTGGATTTATTCAACTGATCCAGGCCTACTGCACACACACACATGCACACACATACAAATACACATTCTCAAAAAGAAAAGAGAAAAGGGTTTACATGTGTGTCTACACACACTACTAAAATGCTCCGCTCATCGCCTGAGTCTCTCGTTAAGGCCCTCAAACCGAGCCTTGCGGCGGAGCCTCTCTGCACTTTAGGTAACCTCCACTCAGAGAGGAGCGGCGTCTGCATGAATCCTGAACAGCCTGTTCCACTTTGCCTCCCTGCCCCTTCAAGTGCTGCAGAGTCAATAATATTTGGCCTGTGGGTAGTCTGAGCCCCACGAGCGACAGGAAAACATTCGCCAACTGTGAAAGATGCAGAAATGTCTAAAATTATGTAGAAGTCTGGGGTAAACATTCCGCCGCTTAAGTCCAACTCCAACTGAATTACCTCCATATGCTGTCAGTGATCTTCTGCTGAGTTGTGTGACACGAGCCAAACAATGCCCAGATGGCAAAACACTGAAATTCTTCTGCTGAATGTTAAATATTTGCTTGTCAACAATGAAAACTGCCACAACCGGATGACTTATGAGATGTAAAGTTGGCATTTGGCTCAATGAAGGACCTGGCTGGCCTCTGTTCAGCCTGAACCAAGGAGGAATGGTTTACTGTTGGCCACAAAGCCGCCAGGATTGTCCCTTCACTTTTACTGACAGAAAAATGACTGTTGTGACATTGCTAATTTTAACAAAGTGAAAATGTTCATGAAAAGCCACACAAATTATTCCACTGCACAGTTTTTACACAAAGTGCATGTAATTTTTTTCTATTCTAACAGTCTAACGATTCTGTTTAAACTATTTAATAATAAATAATTATTCAGAATATAATTTTATTTTAAAAATAGGCAGACTAAATTAGATTTTTGAGCATTTAGAATAGATTCAGGACTGCCAGGAATAAGAATTGCGATTCTTATACACGGCCAGAAATATTTCCAAGAAGTTCAGAGGGTCTTTTATTGTAAGGATTGGAAAAGTTTGAGTATGTCTTGTTTTTTAAAAGCCAGCTGACCAGCAGTGCACATGTCCTAGTCTATGATCCATACATACAGAGAAGTCTGATCACTTTGAGTTTCAGGAATGACATGATTGATTGTCATTGTTTCGAAACTGTTGTAAACCTTAAGGCCAGAGAGTGATCCAAATCTGTTATAAATTGATGGACAAAAAAGATTGAAGGCTGTAATTTAGGTTTTCTGTTGTCTTCCTGAACCAAACATCAGTACACCAGTCATTTGAACTCTCAAAACATATTTGACCTCTTTCTCAATTTCTCTGGAATTAAGCTGCTAATCTTCAAAATAATTTCTAGAATTTCTCTGCTCCCCATTTTGATTGACTCTGTAAATCCCAAGAAGAGTTAATCCTAAATCTTGCCTGTAAATGTAGAGTTAGTGTTGAAAACAAGCCCTCAGTACAGCACCCCATGTTTTCTGACAGATGAAGTTGTTGCTGTAGTGCGAGAAGTCGGCTGCTTAAAGACTTTACACTCATGTTCAGTGTCAGTTTGTTGTCTCAAGCTGATCTCTTAAACCAGATAAGAACTTAGTCAATTTCAATCTCTGAGCTTAACCCCATATAGACGAACCAAACGTTAGAAAGATCTGGAAGGGAAGCGGCCCACAGAAAGCGAAGAGCCACTGTGAACATGGTGGACCATGTACGCCCCCCCACCCCCACTCCGACTGAAGCTGTCATTGCCGAGAACAAAGTGAGCATGCTAGCAGCCTGGCCAGACAGTGGCCTGGAGCACTAATCTCCATTTGTGGAAACCCAGTCCTGCCTCCTGAGCCCAACACGCTGCTCTCATTCCCCCCCTCCTTCTCCACACACATTCCACTCCATTTTCCTGTCACAATTTTCTTAAGATCTATTTTTAACCCTTTCTAAAGGGGTTTCTAAAGGTATTATGCACTAAGACGGTATATTCTTAACGGAGTTCCAGATCCTTAAGTTCCCCACCCCTCTTGCCCTCCATCAGTCCCTTTCTTGTTTCTTCTCGCTGCCGTCCTCCACCTTCGTGAGGAAAGATAAAGTAGATAGTGTTTTTTTTTTTTTTTTTGTCTAAAGCAGACAGATGGACCTTAATAGATGCCAAGCTTGGCTATCTGTGGGGTGTTGTGTCTGTACTCACCAGTATGCATCCGGCTTGGCAGAGTGCGGCATGGCAGCGCCATCAGAACCGCTCCGTCTGGGGAGGCAGGCAGGGAGGATGATGCAGAACTTGATTTAAGCAGTGGAAGTGTGTTCTAGGCCACCGTGTTCTGACTCCACAATCCATAAACGTTCCTTTTTGTTCCTCCTCTTCGAGCTCCTGCTCTCGCCGCCTTTCCCTCTCCGTCAGCAGTGTATGACAAATGAGTACAAAACACCATCTGGCTGCACCCATCCATGTGTGCTTCGCCAATTAATGATGTTTATTGTCTATTAGGCCTACCTATCACTACCATTCTCTTCTTATTTGCTCTTAATCTACTTTGCCGCCTTGTGTTGTCATTCATGCATGAGATCCACCTGTATTTATGATCAGAAGCTCACATTTATCATTAAGCCTCCCTGATTAGCTCAATTACTTATGTTTTTTTGTCTTTAAACTGTAAAATGTACCTCCTTTCAGTCATTACATATAAACAGGGTGTCTGTGCAACCTTAAGAAGTCTTAATATGTTTCATTAATTAAAAAATAATAATAATTTGGCCTTAAATTCCTTAATCACAGGACTTAAATGTAGTCATTTGATCTCATGTATGTGGTTTTATTTTTTCCTGTCGGCACTTTTCTGTCTGACACTCAGGCCTCAATAGCTGGTTGGCTATCTTTTTTGCCTCCATCATGGGTAAGTGCACTTTTATTGCCACTTAGCCGGACGAGTTTCGTTTTCGCCACTGGCTCACTTCTTAGACAACCTACAAACAGACCCCAGAAATTTTCATTGTTGCTATCCTTGATTGTAATATTAATATTTTTCTATCTTACATTTTGTTCAAGGTTGCATTAAAAGGGTATTAAAAAGTCTCAAATTTGACTTGCTGAAACTTGGAGATACCTTTACAGGGGATTAGTTTTTGCAGGACTTTTTATCACGTGACAGCTCGCAAAATATCTATTTTTGCTGCATTTAGTGAATAAATGGATAATAAAGACAGACGTGCTCTGCTAACGGAGTACAACCTTGCAGTCTGGTTGTAGGTTGCTAGTTTTCGTCAACCTGACAGCCTTCCTCTCCCTGTAGGCTGTTATTGCCTTCATCAGGCTAATGAAGGAGCTGGGCTGGATCATATTAACCTTCTGATCTCCACCTCCCTGGACACCAGTTACAACAGTCTGGACCGCACTATTCACTGCTCCCATTATGTATCTAAATATATGTATGAGCGTGTGTGTAAAGAGGAGAGTGTTCGGCCCATCCCACCTGCACGAACACACCACACCTCCCACATGGATGTTAATCATCTTTTTAATTGACTTCCTCGACTCAGTGACCTCTGCTTGATGCAGCCAGACTCCATTGCTAGGCTCCTCCTGTGCTGCTCTTAGTCGACTCTATGTGTGTATAGTCTATTTTCTAAACTACACGCTGTCAAGCCTGAAGAGTTTATAATATTTGTCTTCAAGCTGCTGCTGTTCTTATCGTCCACATTACTCAGTCAGTATTTCTCATTACTCCCTTTAATCTTTTATAAAGCAAACTCATTTTGTAAACCAGTAGACGGCACCAATGGAGATCAGCTGAGTGTAATTTAGTGAGCATTCACACCAGCCCTGTTTAGTTCGCTTTAATGGAACTCTGGTTCGTTTGTCTAGAAAGTCTGGTTTGTTTGAGGAGGTGTGAATGCTAAATCAAACTCTGACGTGGACCAAAAAGTGAACTATAGTTTGCCTAAAAACCTAGGTCTTGGTTCTGTTAAAGTGAACTCTACCGCGGTTTGAATGGATATGTGAATGCCAAGCGGAACGGAGTCCACTCCAAAAGCAGGAAGCGAACTACAACCTAAAGCATTCCTGGTGGCATTGGTACCAACAATAATCACTACTGCAAGCCATTTATAGAGTTGCTTTGTGAGAAGTGATCAAGAATAGCCTTCTCAAGTGAGAAGCTGATTATTTCTACAAGCGCATCGTTTATTTCACTTAATTTCTTCCTAGGGATTAACTCTGGGTTTTCAGAATTAGGCATCTTAAGAGAAGATGCATCTTGTTGCTGATTTCACAAGTAAAGCATTCCTTTATGGTCTGTTCACATTATATTAGACACATAATATTCTAAATTCATTTTTGGGCACTTTCATGTATGATCACAGAATGAGGCCGTCTACTTTTAGTGTTTTCTTCTGCTCAAGCTGGCCTTCATTCCTGTATTTAATGCCCCCTAAAGGTGATGTGAAGTAATTGCATCAAAGGGAATTCTGCTTAGAGCTCCTTATTTTATTAATTGAAATATAAATATCTGCCATAACTCGATTGATTATTACACTTATAACACCCTTTCACACCTATCAAAGTAACAAATTGGCTCATTATCGATGTTTTTTTTATTTTAATTTTCATTCCATTTTCAACTAAAACATTTTCAACTTGACCTTTTCTGAGAAATTTAACACTTTCTTTTTTGCTCTGTTGCTTTCTTGCCATCTTTCTTCATCTTCCATCTTCGTTTTTTTTCTCTGTATTTTTTGTTATTGCTCTTTATTTTTTTCTCGCTCTCCTGCTGTTCGCTGTTCTTTCATTCTGCGGGTGACTGCAGGGACAAGGCATTCACCACTCTGTTGTATTACTCCATCTGCGGTGGCCTTAAGGCGACCTCATCCCGTTAATAACACACATCTTAAAAACCACTGAAGAGACTTGAGATGTCTTCTTCTGCTGCTCCAGTCACACACAAAAGAAGGACACAAAGGTATATGTGAGTGACTTGCATAGCAGAAACTAACCTAAAACCCTCTTTACTCTAGTTTTTATTCTATTATTGCATTTAGTTACTAGAAGCGTCTTTCTCATGTGCCTGGAGACTTGGCCTGCACTGCTCTCATCCCCTGCTATCCTTCCTCTCTATACCTCCATCTGGCCGTCCCTCCTCATCTTCAGCTTTGTGGCTCTCCTGAGGGGCAGACAGGTGTTACTGGCCTTAAAAAACTGTAACCTCATGGGGAGCAACCTGCCTGATCTCCACCTTCCATGAGCTTGTGCCTCTGCTCCCAAATTACTGGCTTGAAAAGTAAAAAGCTGTCAGATGTCTTTTGAAAAATAAATAACAAAAGTCATGATTTAAATGCTTAACTACATTTGGTTCCAATAAAACAGATGGAAATACTAATTTTAGGTTGCTCTACTATGAAATTCTTTGTGTGATAACCTTGTGAAAAAATGGCACCACTGCAATACCAAATATTTTTTCAAAATTATAGCTTGCTCTAATTACTCATTTCTAACAGAAAAAGATACTGATTGTTTCCATTGCTGCTAAAAAGAAAGCATATCGACTGTAAGGAATGCACCGTTATGAAAATTGGTACCAATACCAACATCTGATATTATTGATTTTGTTGCAGATATTTACCAATATCGTATAAATGATGCTACACGCTCCAACGGCCCTGGAGTGTGTAGCACCAGGTGAAAAAGGCAGCAGTTTGATACTTCTAGCTCCCAATTTCTTGAGAAAACATACTGGAAAGGGCAGTCAAAAGGGCAAGAGGTGGATTACACCAAACACGACTCGTGTTTTTAAATGCATAAATGGGGATAATCTTCCAATCCGATCATTTTCTGTTGGATTAAAAGCTGCTAGCTCTGTAATAGAACTAGCTGCATATTTTTTCCTCTGTGCTTGAAAAAAATAAAAATCAACGCTGTATTCTGAAAGAAAACCTGATCTGTTCAGATGACGTGTGTGTGTTCATCCACCCGGGGATGCGCCTGTGGAAGGCTTCAGAAAAACAAGAACAGGAAACGTCAGGGTGTGATTTTTGTTAATTCCACTGCTCCTGTTTTCCTTCTCATCACCACTCTCCTCACGCATCCAGCCACAGGAAGTGGTGAAAATCCAGGGCAGAGTGGAGATCCCGACTGCAGTAACATTAGTCCCTAACAGCATGTTTGAACTCCTTTCCCATCGGAGTGTCGCGGATGAAACTGCCTTTTGTCTCACTTCGTCCTCATCAACTTGCAGGCAAAAAACATAAATGGGTTTAGCTTTGTCTTGTCTTTAACATTTTCTCCTGGGGTTAACCTGTTCCTAATCATTTTATACATTCTGTTCATCTGAGGTCAGTTGGTTTGGATAGTTACTTGGTTTCATATTAAGGTTTTTAAATT
The DNA here is from genome assembly GCF_000485575.1 of Poecilia formosa. Lineage (NCBI taxonomy): Eukaryota > Metazoa > Chordata > Actinopteri > Cyprinodontiformes > Poeciliidae > Poecilia > Poecilia formosa. The sequence continues at coordinate 703,184 of NW_006800062.1, read as the reverse complement.
GGCCTCAGTCCCCAGTGCAGGTGCATTCTGTGTAAGCAGGCCCCTTGCAGCGTGTCTAAAATTGCCTTGACGACTTGTCCTGTTAATTTCAGTTCACAGTCATACACACGCGCATTTCGGTCCCCAACCGCCCAGATCCCTCACATCATTGTGAAATAACCACCTATTTAATCTACCTGGTTGTGTTTGGCTCCTTCAGGGGGGGATTGGAGAGTCCTAATGCACTACACACCAAAAGAAGTCCACTAACAAGGCTGGCTAAAAGGCTCGGACAGTTTTAATCTGCCCTTGTCCTCCTGTGGCGAAGAGAGGGACCAAGCAGGCCCCCGGCCAATCTTTGCCTCTCTTTGAAGGTTCCCCTAATCCCTTTACAGAGAGGCAGGGAAATGCAGAAGTGTGCATACTCCTGTGGGCTGATTTCAAGAGAGTCGCAGTCAGGACTCTAAAGGCCGACTGCTGACAGAACCCTCGGCGTCTCTCTGCCACTTTGTCTTTTTGTCTTACACATGCAAATCCTCCCACAGTAGTTTCTGAACTTGTGGTGGAACCGTTCTGCGGCCAAGGTTCAACATTTGAAGTCAGAACAAACACCCACACGCGCGCACACGCATGGCTTTCATGTCTCCTCCTCCAGCGACCATGCGCCCCAGTGTTGGAGGCAGGGAAATAGGATTGTAGAGCTCTAGCATTTAGAGCGCCTGAAGGCTGCTCGTCAAATTCAGCTCTTTCCTCAGCCTGTGATGCATCATTTGAGTGGTTATGGCTCAAATACTTGTCCCACCATTGGCTTTCTGCACCCTCTTGCTGGTTGCACAGGAGGGTTAAGTTCTACCAATGGAGCAAAACCAATGTGATACTCTGTGAATGACATGACGTTGTTAAAGGGGCAGAATTATGTTAAATCAGCTTTTATGCACTTTATATTATGTTATAATGCTATTCCTTCATCAAGAATATACCTGGTGTGTTGCCTTGATTTTTTTCATGCACATTTGAGAAATTCTTTAATCTCCTGTGGCAACCATTCAGGTGTCCAAAACTCCTAGGTGGATTTATCTAGTGCCAGCTTTGAGACGTAGCTCCTCCTCGGAGCTGCAGTTTCCAGGTTTCCAAGCTGCTGCCTCATAGAGTAGTCCTCCCCTGTGGCTGCACACCTCAGCTCCTTCAGACTAGCCAGTAGCAATAGCAAACACCTAGTGGACCTGTGCATCTGCTGAGCTCCTTATGTAAGCTTCTTCTCAATGCAACGCTGGCAAAAACATGGTTAAAAGACTGATGTTGGGATGACTTCCTGAAAATTGAGTTCTTAAAGAGATAGACACCCAATTTCAAGATTATAAGGAGATAGAGATATAAATTTTATAACAACCGTAGGAAAACGGTTACTATTTGTGCTATAAAATGGCACTATGTGCCTGAAGAACATAATACTCCCCCTTAAATTAACCTTGTTGACAAATGCAAATCTAATATTTTTAGTTAACATTATTTTTTATCAGCCTCTCTTTTTTTTACAGTGTCCAAACATAAGTATTTTTTCGGACAGATTTGCTTGTTTAAAAAAGATTTTAAAGACTGATCAGGTCTAAAGTTGAAGAATTGGGATATTTAAATGGTTCATCACAGAACATCTCAGATATACTGCCTGCTGAAAATAATGAGCCATCAGAGAACATAAAACCAGCTCACAAGGTCTCTTATTGTGCTTTTAATCTCTTAGATTTAAAAGTCAACTTTAGACAATAAAAAGTCTTAAATATGGACCAATTGTTTGTAATGGCTCCTAAATTCCATTTAGGCACATCTTAAACATGTGGGACTGTCTAATCCTCCACAATGTGGCATTAATTTGTTTCATTTAATGCAGCTCTTACTGAGGAATTTGGTTGTTAATTTGCATTGTAATAAGACTAGACGGTTCAAGTATTCATTCCTCCCCTGCAAAACCTTGAGAGAACTTTGCTTCTCAAACAGACATTTTGCAGATTCCTTAGAAAGTTAAAATAAAAATATTCTTTCTTTGTTATTGAACATCCAGTGCTTATTGTTCCGGTTCGTTGGTGTTCCTGATTGAAATTTGTGCTATTTTGGCTTGTTTCTGTTTTAGAATCTTTGACATAAACATTAATAAAATTAATTGATTTTATTTTCACAGTGTAATCCAGATATTTACACACCTGATAAAAGACAGATGTGCTTTATGTCATTTGGGATTAACAAATGTATTCCTAACTGCTGGAGTGAGAGATTTTAAAGATTATTATTATTATCATTATTATTATTATTTTATTTTTATTTTCATTTACTTTCTTCAAAGTCAGAAGTTTACTTTATGGACATCGTGGAAAAATCTAATAAAATATGGAAAAATATCAGAGAATTATGGAACTCTACAAATCTGATTAACATCTATACCTGGCTAATCTTTTGACATTCAGCAAGTGGTTATAATGTTAGTGATCCAAACTGACCTAAAACAACAAATAAATTAAGAAATGCCCAATTTAATTGGGCAACAAAACAGACCAAATTTTATTTCTGATTGAATTACGCTTAGTTATTTGGAGAAATCCAGAAATATAAGAAAAATAGGTTGTTGTTGATGCCAGCCTTGGCCTTAATCAATAATCTCAAATGTTTTGCTTTGTCAGGTTCCCTTAAACACACAACCTAAGGAAGGTGTCTCCAAAATGTATCTGGGTTTGCTAGCATACACACACAAACCTTCAAAAGGTTTGCATTAACATCTCACATGAGATTCTCAAATCTCTGTTATAAGAGAAGGCTTCAGTAATCTGCTTTGAGTCAGGATCTCTGAATCTGATGCAAATCCTTTTGCAGCATTTAAACCTCCCAAATCATCCCTGCCCAAATCCCTTCAAGATATTCCCCGCTCGATTGGATGGCATTAAAGGATCGTGGCGACAGAACAATACATTGTCTGCCAGTGTGGTAGAATGAGGTATAAAAGCAGGGTTGGGGAAAAAGGGGAAAGAGAAATGGAACAAAAACGGACGGTTACTCTAAAGGTTGCAAGAGCAGATTGAGTGAGAAGGGTGGAGATTTTTTTATTTCCATGCAGAGAAATGTTGATGATTAAAAGAGAGGAGAGGATAAACTAACAGCTGTTTGTTGGGCTGTACAACACGGGGATATCATGAGACACAACTTGGCATCAGATGTTCCTTAAAACGGATGCAGATGGATAAGCTTGAGTCATTTATCTAAATTGAGTTGTGAAATCTAGGTTTAATTTTCTAGGTTATTACTGAACTCTGATCTGCTGGTAATGATTAAGACCTGGAATCCCTGCCCCATTCTGTACCGGTCAACAAATCAATGTTTTCCACAAGCCAAAGTTTTTATTACAGAAAATCAACTTTTTCTTCTTTCTGAGTCTTTATATGTGCAGGTAACAGGTTGAAGGACAAATTCTCTTTTGCCCCATTGTTTTTCTCTTTTCTAGTGTTGGTGGCACCGAGTCTATGTACAAGTCTGTCAGCAGATATTGATGGGGTTAGCACATAGCACCAGGGCAGCCCACTTCACTCTCCTGCAGTCCAATAAAAGGCTGTAATAAGCCCCATAGATCTAGGAACTATTGCCAGGTTTGGGGCACAGACTGTGCTTGCCACCCATACATTGCCCATTTCTCCTGACCCCTGAGTGGCTGTTGTGCTTTTCCAATTAAATTACTGCTTTTCTCGAGCATTCTGCCTTACATACAAAGTACCCACCAGTGTTATCCTAGCCAGGGCAACTTTATTAGCACCCTTCAGACACAAGGTAACTCAAAGTGCTTTATGGAGAAATAAAGGACCATCTGTGAAAAAAATCTATATTTAAGAGAAGAACATGAGAAAAATGTGAGCATCACTTAAACATAAATACAACCAATAAATAACCAACATTTTTAACTGTCAGTTATCTTACCAAAAGTAAATCAGGGAAAGCATAGAAATGTGAAATAGCAGGTGGAGTACCCATAGTAGCACAGCAGTGAAGCAGGAAGAAGAAAACACTTCTGTGCTGACAGCAGAGAGCTAACTTTTTCAGTTTGAGGCGTCTGCACTAGTGAGGTTGGTTATGATGCAGAAATAAAGGCTTTATTAGAACAGTTCACTCCTCACTTTGTAATCTGCCACTCTGTTCTGTACCTCGCTAAGCTGCAGGTTTGACAGTAATGGGGCGGAGCAGCCCTGATACGTTTGTAATAATCTGACTGCAGTCAGGTTCCCTTCTATGCTAATGAGCCGGTGTGTTGTTGGTTTTGCATGGCTAATGGCACACACTGCTAAAAGAGCTGTGTGCAATGGAGAAAAAGAGGCTTTGCATGAGGACTCTGAATGTATAAGAAAGCCAGAGAGGAGAGTTGCAGGAGATTGCATTGTTAGTCATTGGTAGAAAAAGAAAATCCAGTTGAGGCCTAATTCCCCTGGTAGATATGATCACAAAAGCTAAGGAGCAAGGCAGAGGAAATAAAATTGCCTTTGAAAGTACAGCACTGACTTATCTTTTTTTTTAAAAGTGTGAGCATAATGTGCTCCAGCACAGACATTAAATGTTCTGTTTATTAAAGAGAACAGAAAAATGTTGAACTCATCTGTCTTTTTTCCCCCCATCAATTATCAAAAGTCTCATCATAGAAAATATATATACATATTTTTATGGATTGGTTTATTTTGGTTCCTCTGTAATTCCTAAAGAAAAAGAATGTGTTTAGCAGCATGTTCTGACTTTATTTACTGAGCAGTTGTCGGATTTACAGTCTCCCATGAAAACGCTGGGAGAAAGTTAGCTGCATATGTTTTCATTTCTGTTTGCGATCCACGTTCCAAGTTTGCTTTAGTCGACTTGAATCGATTAAACTTCTTGTCAGTAATTTATTTTGTGTGGAAATGTTTTGAAGCCTGCTACAAGTGCTCATTCCTTCCTCTTCTCTCACCCTCTGCTTCTGGAGAGTGTGGAATTGTTGATAAGTCGTCTTGGCAGCTTGGCAGGAGTAATCATTTCCCTCCAGATGTTGGAGTTTGGGAAGGAACCAAAAGGGGAGCGGTGACAGGGAGGAGGAGTAAAGTTGCGCCGGTACCACCAGTTTCAGCCCCGTACATGTAGTCAGCCGCTCCTCCTTCCCCTTCCTCTCCCCGTTCTCGGCTCTGCACACACAGCCTCTGTTTCCCAGGTGGCAGCCAGGGCAGGCTGTGTTTACTGCTCAGGTAATTGGAGTAGTTTGGAGAGAGTCTGACCCTGGCCCTGCTGAGGCGTCAGAGATGTGTGTGTGTGAGGTTGGGCGTGCACACTCGCGTCTGTTTGTGATGACGGGCAGCGAGGCCAGGGAAGGAAAGCAGGCCTTAGCCAGTGTCAGGCCACTGGGGAGCAGACAAATTGGCTTTCACTATTCTTTCTCTTTTCTGTCTCTTATTCTCCAGCAGTCCTTTTCTTCTCTCTCCATATCTCTCCATCCCTTCACTAACTCAAAGATGATCTTTCATTCCGCCTCTTGTACGTGCTATGTGGGGCCTTTTCTCCTCCTAGACTTATTTGTTCCCTTCCTTTTCGTTCTGTTTTCTGAGCTCAGCTGCATTCACAGTCACTCCTGCCAGATATGAGCAAAAATCCCCCCCACCCCTCGGCTGCGGCTATAAACATGAGCGAATTCAGCCGACCCAACCCAAGTGGCTGTTTACATCAGTTGGCTTGGCAAAGAGAGGGCCTGAAAGTGGAGCGTCAGAAGGGGAGTTTGGGTGCAGACAGACACTCAGTCATCTGTTTCTTGTTGTATTTCAAACGCGCCTGCAGAACAAAGCAATAAACAGAAATCTGGCTTTAGCTGCAGTTTGTATATGTATTCATATCGTAACTAGCGTGGGTCAGAACAAGCATCAAAGTAAGGAGCCTCAATAAGATTTCTTGGAGAGATTCCCAAACACATTTTTACAAAATTAATGACCATGCTGCCATCAGTTTTAACAGTGGACCCCCGCCATTTACGGTTTAGTGTTTCCAGATTTTTCGTGAAACACAACCCCAAATTATTTGCAGAAAATTTGCCTGATTTGCAGTAAAGTATATCTAAAATATTTTAAAGAAAATTCAGTTTGGGAAGGTGAAGTAAGGTTTGAGGTTTAACTATTAAAATTGGCGGCTATAAACATTTTTAGAGAAAGCCTCAAGTACTTGCGGTTGCGCTCCTCAATCCCCGCGGATATAAGGGTCTCACTCTACTCAGAATATGGACGCATGTCAGGAGTATCGAGTGTATTGACTTTCTCAACACACTCAACACGCCCCACATTTTTTCCATATAATTTCTACCAAAAATAATGATTGGTCTGGTTAATGGAAACAACTAAAACTTTACTATCATAGTCTTGTTTTGAAATAAGGATGAAATTAAGTGACACGTGTTTGATGTAGAAGACTAAATATGCTGTGCCTGCTTTTTTCCTTATTTTTAAATTAAAATAATCCCACCAAAGATAGATATTGATCAGTAATGTGCTCTTCAATATCTACTGATGCAGATCAATATACTGGATTTTAATGACTGCATGTGCACTGTTGGTCTTTCAGACTGGGTTCTTTGATCATTTTTATACCTTTTTATAGTTGGTATGATTAATCAAATATGTTCTGATGAACTTCTCTGAACATAAAACTGTGAGATATTCTAGAACCCATACAGTTTAACACATAATCACCCAACTAAGATGGACCTAATTTGCGTCCAGATCAGGCCGTGGGACCTCTACACTAAACACAGAAACATGACAATGATGTAGTTTGTGTGAGCTGACCCCATCGCAGGCTTGTCAGGTAGGACATGGCTCACCTACTGGAGCTCATCTCCGTCCTCTTCCCTTCCTATTTCTCCCTCGTTCCCCTCGTCCCTCTGTCTTGCTTGTCTCTGATAGCTTTTACCGCTCTGCTGATTTCACAAATAGGCCTCATTGATTGAATCAGATTCTTGTGGATAGAGCGGCTTTATTGAGTGGCTTTTCCACTGATGGACAGCAACAGGAGGGTGTGTATGTTTGTCACATGCATGCAGGTGTGAACGGCAGGGAAAAGCTAAAACTTCCTCCCCTCGCTCCCCCTCGTCCTCTAATCCAGCATCCGTCCCTCTCCCAGGTATTCAGCAGCCGGAGCATTACAAACTCTTGTGGGATGGCAACACCGCCATCCTCTGAGTGACTGGCATATTATGGCTTCTGCATGCTGACTGAGAAGTGTGTTAATTGTGACGACACCCTGAGCAAGTTGACGTTAAACAGTTAACTGCTCGTCATGGTGGTGTAAAAGCTGTGCTTCCGCCCAGCGTACATGAGGCAACATGATGAAAGTCAACCCAGCTTCTCCACAGCAGAGTTGGCAGCATCTTTGTTTGCTTTATGATCCTGTGTGCATTCACTCTGAGTTTGTCATCTTCTCCTAAAAACCTTTCCAGGAGTCACAATACTGGATGAAAGTGGGGGGAGTTTCACAGGACTCTGGTGCGGTTCGGAAAAGTGGAGTTTAATTTAATTTGTTTGATAGAAAAAAATTCTGTATTCCTTTCATGTTCCATTGTCTAAATCCACTTCTTTACGCAGCTGTGCTTCCTCTTTCCCAACAAAAGACTAGTTCAGCAAAATCAGCAAAGCTTTTTAAAAAAATATGTTGGTTTACTTTGGGGTCGGGTTGAATTTTTTTAGGCCCAATATGAACTCAAATCACTGATCAAGCAATTTATGGTCTAACATTTATTCTTTTTTTGTCCATTCATTCATGTATTCATTTGACTGCACATCCGTTTAGCAATTCATTCATTTGTAAAATAATTTGTTCAATAATCCATCTATCCACCTACTTATTGTGCTTCCTTCCATCTACACATCCATCATCCGAAGAGCGTTTTACTGTAAGCTTTTCTGTTAAATTTGAAAAATAGGCGAAAAGGATTACTCGAAATTTAAGTGTGAAAAAGTATGGCCTAAAATAAGAGAGGAACTATTGGTTTAATAACTTCACGTCATAAATTATTGTATTTCAGATCTAAGAGCTCAGTCCAATAGTATTGTCTGGCTTTGCCGGCATACTCTTAGTGAACATCAAGCTGCATCCTCTGCCCTCCGCTGAGCCTCTCCACAGAGCAGCGCTCACCTCATCCCAGCTGCAGCATCTGAGCTCCCCGCCTTTCTACTCTCTATTTTGTCTCTCTGCTCTCAACAGGCAGGTTGCCTCCTATACAGAACAGGTTGGATTGGGATCTTTTTTGCGTGTGCCTGTTTAACCCCTGCAGACCTGCACGTCTGTCACAATAAAATGCACACAGATGCACATAAGCTTCTCTAACATTTCTGCTGCCGAGCTTCTTTTTTTTTTTTTTTTCAGTTTTTTCTTCCAACAACCCTTTAAAGATGAAAACATTGTGATGTTTGCCGTTTCTTTCTGCGTTTCCATTGGGCAGCAGGTTCGTGTTCGCTGATACCCAGAGCAAAGCAGATTCCCTGCCATAATCCTTCTCATGCAGCTTTTTATACATCACCATGGCAAAGATAAATGTAGTCCCAAAAAAATCAACTTGTGAAAGCAATGAATATATTGTTCAGAATTTTTATGGTAACTTCTTATTCTCCATTGGCCTGGCCTACTTTCAAACAACTGCTGACTCTTTTCAGAGACAACACAGAATGGTGCGGTCAAGGTGCGCTGGACTTTTTCGTGAATAAATATTATAAAGATGCAATCTAACTAGGATCATTGTAAATCATTGTTATCTCATTTGATGTATAAATCTGTCTTACATATGTGTGGGGTATAATTTTAAACATCCATAAAAAGCCCTAACTTAATTTATCTAAAATTAAGGCCTTAAAATCATTTGAAATGTAGCTCAGCCTAATCAAAAGTCTTAAATTTTCACCTGGCTGCCCTATATAATCTCATATGTAGCTTTATTTTTTCTTGCCAGACATTTTTGTCTTGCACAGGTTTAATGCGCACACAAGCATCTTCAGTGCGTTCTGTGCTGCTAATATACCCCTTTTCTAGCTAGCTAACTTTTGTCATGGGTAAGTGAGGATGTCTCACCAACTGGGTGAACAGTGTTCGTTTTTGCCACTGGCTCACTTCTGTTGCCAGCCCTAATGAGCCCGTGGGATCCCCAAATCATCCCCAACATTTTATAGTTTTTTCAGTCTTAAAGTTCATTCAAGCTGTTGATTTTTAAGGTCTTTTTTAAGGCCTTAAAAAGTCTTGAAGTTGACTTTCTGAAACTTCTGGATCCCCTGTTAAAGTGCTCCTATAAAAAGAAAGCGGGCAGATGTCTGCAGAGGAAATGAAGGCAGAATTCTTTTATTAAGTGGAAGTTGTGTGATGGACTAAACAGTACACAGCTCTGCAGCCTTATATTTAGTCAGGGGAGACCAGCCTCTGTCTCTCTCTCTCTCACTGTGGCTGTGTTGACGAGGGGTCTCGAGGGAGGGCTTAACTCTGAAGCCCTCCTTTTCTTCCCCCTCCACATCCTTTCTTTCCTCATCATCCTCTGAATGCGACACGCTGTTGCTGAACTACCAATTTGTCGAAGAGGCCCTCCGCTCCAAGACTGAATAGAGGAACGGAGTCGGCTGCCTTTTATTTTGTCCTGTTGCGTTCACATGAAGATGCGGTGTGCGGATGGTGGAGCAACCAGTCCGTGTTTTTGAACTGAAGCGTTTAGCAAAAAGATACAAAAAAAGCCATGAAATCGATAGTTACTTAAGGTTGGAGTGAGGTTAGTGAAACTTGCCGCTAACGCTTTTGTTCTCCTCACTTTGGAAAATGATTCACATACCAGTCAAGCTTAAATATGATGCACTACCTGGGAAATTACAGGGGCTTTTGTGTTGTCATGGTTATTGAGTGTCTGGTAGCTCCAGGGGAAATGGAGTTTCAAGGTGCTGGGGGAGGGATTGAGGCGACGGAGGGAGAGATGGGTGTTAGGAGGAGGGTGAGGGGGTGGGAGGGTGCTATCTTAATTGCTTTCCGTGAATAATTTCAGTTCCCTAATTTGGCAATAATGACAGTGGCTGCTGCTTTTGTATTTATTTATCCAAACATTAATTGACAGGACTGACATTAGCTAGGGCGGTTATTGCGAGTTTGATTGCGCACAAGGGAGCAAAGAAAATTACAGTAATTATCATTCTGATATGGATTATGAATATGCATTCTCACACTTAATGTCTCTGTCAGCATTTTAGCAACAACAAGCCACTCTGGAATGACAACGGCACTTTAGCTTATCCCCATCCGTGTTTGACTAAGCCCTGTCCAGGCAGTGCTTGTAGAGGACATTAACATGTCGTGTTGAAGCGATTCAGCGGCTCCATGGGAGCACAGAACCGCCTGCCATGTAGGTTCCTTCACTGTGTTGGGATTAAGACTGAAACGATTAATCGTGATTAATCGATTACTGAAATAATCGCCAGCTAATTTAGTAATCGATTAATTGTTAACTGGGGTATACAGACTCAAAGAACAACAGACTTAAGAGCAATAATTAAGCCAAAACTGTGTGAAAACTACATACATTTTCCAAATCTCCTATCAAGCACATTTTTCTAATAAATTAATCCAAAAAATAATTAACAAATCAGCCCTAGGTAGTATTGGAAGTATTTTTTAGCTGCAGATGCATCCTGTGCTACAAATGATTAAGCGTTCACTAAAGGCATTAAAATGGTCTCCTTATTTTAAAAGAGAGTTTAATTATTTATTTGAATCTATGAATATATTTCTAAAAGACTTAAGTGGTTAAATGAAAAATATGCAGAATGTGCCAGTTTTTTTTTATTTTTATGTGATTAATTGATTAATCATCAGATTAATTTATAGAGTAACCCATTGCTAAAATAACCATTTGTTTCAGCTCTAGTTTGGATTAGGTCTGAAGTCTGTTCCTGAAATATATAAATAAATATATATATATATGTATGTATAAATATTTGTCTGGTTGTCTCTTTCAGGCCGAGGGTGAAGACAATTTGAAGAAGATGCAGCTGATGGAGCTGGCTATTCTCAACGGGACATACAGAGACAACAATGTCAAAACACGTAAGTCGACTGATCGGTCTGTTAGGCAGCATACATGGCTAATATCTTCATAACACACACCATATATAACCAGGCCAGAAGTTCATCTGACTTGTGAACTAACAGCAGATTAATTTGTAACAAGATTTAGTGTTTTCATGTTGCCACATTAACTTAGACCACAGCAGACGATTAACAAGCTTTCTGAACAGATTGTTTTCTGAATTACATCCAGGACCATTTCTGTTTTTATGTTTCTTTCCTCTCAGCAATTATCCATTCGTCCTGCCCTTTGTTATCCATAAATACATCTCCGTACATTGGATATCATCAAAAACATCATTTATTTCAGTAATTCTTTTTTTAAAGTGAAAATTATGCATTAAATCAATTCATTATGCCAAAATGTATGAATTCCTAGTGTTTATTTCTGTTGATTTTGATAATTAAAAATAAAAGCCCCAAATTAATATTCAGGGATATGCCACCTCTACATAAACTGGATTAAGGTAACCAACAAGATTATTAGAAAGTTGAGTGGAAGGACAAACTGTAGTACAAAAAACCACACGACTAGATCCACACCTCATGGGTGATTCTGTAGTGTTGCTAAATATTAAAAGTTAATCTATTTTTATGGTTTTGTATATTTTTTATGCATTTTTAAGTCCTTGAAACTTGAGCAAGTGTTTTGCAGTTATTCTTAAGGTGTGAATTAATGCAAAATGAGGCCAGACCAAGTATTGAGATCTTTTACAGTGCAGTAGATGGACATTGTTTAATAGAGCAACATTACTGTATTAAAAGCCTTGTTTTTATTCTAATTTTCTGAAATCTAATTATGGGTTTTCATTAGCTCTAAGATGCAATCATCTGAATTAGCACTCAAAACGTGTTCCTCTTGTAGTGGATTCACTTTTTGAATTGAATTACTGAAATAAACAAACATTTTAATGATATTTAGAATTTTTGACATGCCCCTGTACATCCTCCTCCTCACTTGTTTCCATCCGCTTGATTCTGCATGTCAGTCACCAGGTTTCATTAACACTGAGCTTTTCGCCAGCCAGTCCAGAACCTGTGCATGTTTTGATTCTTTGCGATCTCTGCTTTCATTTCAGATGGTTCTAGAGTTAATTATTCTGCACATTTGCCCTTCAATCTGTGAAATTTGCATTTTAATTGATCAATTTAAGCAGTTGTTTATTTATTTCTTGCGTTACATTAAGCTAAGCCACTAACTGCAGTCACTGAAGCACTTGATTTATTTAGAAAACTGCTAAAAAATGTTTTCACACCCAACAGAAGCTGACTGCTACCAATGCATTTAAATTGAATTGATCAGCAATATGTTGCAATATCAGCCTTTGTGTGATGAGCCCACAGTGTTTCTGCTGTGGCTGTTTTTATCGGTGTCGTCTGCAGTCATCTCTGTTGCCATGTGTGTCTGTACCTCGCTGTGCTGTTCCCATTAAGGTTGGAGCTGCTGTGGTGATGGGGAGCTTCCAGTTGGTCACAGCTGTATTTTGTGCCTTTCCTGTTTTGGTGTGGGGAGGGTTTAATTCATTTTTTATTTTTGGCTGTGTTCATTTGTTGTATTGATTAAAGTTTTTTGCAACAGACTGTCGCTTTTGTGGTTCACCACCATGATCATTGCATGGACTAATTTTCCTTTTTGCTCCTCTCCTCTTTTTGTCCTCTCCCCCCCTTCCTTCCCATTCACCTTTCTTTTCCTCCTCTGTGTTTCCACCCTTTTTCTGTCCATCTGTGATATTGACCGACCACGCTGCACTTTGTCTTCCTTCTTTCTTTCTGCTCCTGTCCTTTGCTCTCTTGCTTATGGCAGCCCCCCTTGCGTTCTCTCTTGCAGCAGCGGCGGCGGCCGCTCAGGGCCCCCGCCTCATAGCGGCCCCCGCGGGTCAGGTGTTGCCTCCGTCGGCACTCCGGCCCCCGACGCCGGCCGGGGCCCCCATCATGAACCTCATCCGGCCCACTCAGATGGCCGCTATGCTGCCCAATGGCACCCCCACCTTGGTGCCTCCCACACCAGACGGCGGACTAATCTACACCACCCCATATGAGTACCCCTACGCCTTGGCACCCACCTCGTTGCTGGAGTACCCCATCGAGCACAGTGGGGTTCTAGGTAAGAGAGCCTGGGGCAGCTTGGGTGCAGCGGGTACAGCGGCCAACTTTAGCCAGCCTGGACAGGAGGGCAGCTTGTTTTACCCCGGAATCGGGGTGCTGGACGCAGCTACCATGAGCCACAGTCAGGACTTGTTGAAAGGTAAATATGTTGTGTCCACCTGAAGATGAAAAACAGATAAACTCATAGGGTGGATGTGCTGGTGGAGCTCTTGGTGATGGCTCATACGGACACTGCAGTATACTGAAAGGGGGACAGACGTTACAGTGTGAACGCTGGGCTGTTGAAGTCTCTTTTTACTCCTAAAGTGAGCTTATTTCACTGTTTTTAGTTTCACTCTGGCCAAACAAATCCGCTCTCAGGTTTACATCGCCTCTTCTCTGCAAGGTTTATAGCAGAAGATGCCTCAGTATGAAGTGAGCCACACTGACAGAAACACACTTTCATACATGCAGCCTGCTCTCTAACCTTTTCATGCACTGGCCTGGAGGCATATTCAGTCTGGCGGCAGATCCCCTCGGATTTCTGCAGCTTTTGAAATCATTTCTGCGCGCTGTTCTCCGCGGGCAGGCCTTGATGCCTAGAGACGGTCCCTCTCTCGCTCCCACTGGGGATGTTCATTAAATTCCTCCAGTATGCCCTTTTTTCTCCCCCTCCCTTCCTCACATCGTCTTAGCTTCACCCCTGTTAAACTTGAGCTTTCTCCGCTTTTTTACCTGACATCCTCCTTAGTTTCTGTCAGGAGGGACAGTTAAATATTTAGCTCCACATATTATTCTTATTCTCAATGGTGCTTAAAGCTCAACACATCTGCTACCAAAGAGACGTGTTGAATATTCTGACATGTGCAGCATATGTTGTGCTAAGGACTGTTGGAATGTTGCTCCCAGGTTGAGACAAAAGAGCCTCTGTCAGTTTGTGCGGATCTCTGTTTGACACAAACTCCTCTAATGTCTCTAAGATCACATGCCGGCAGCTTTTTTTTTTTTTTGTGTGTTATTTTTTTTTTTTTTTTTTTTTTTTTTAGTTGACCCGAGCATCATGGGTGCCGCTGCGAAACGTGTAGAACAGGCAGGGACAGCTGACTGGCTTTTCTCTCTTTAACTTGCAGGGTTACACCAGCTTAGTGCATTTTATTTACTCACACTATCGATCGGTGCCTTCAGCAACACACACGTCTCGCATTCACACACTCTCACGGATGTGGCTCTGCTTTATGCAGTTCTGTTTCCAGGCACTGGCAGGTCGCCGGCTTCCTCAGAGTTGTGCTTGGTGAATATAAAAAGTTTACACACCCCTGGTAAAATGAGACACAGATCAATCATTTCAGTGAAAAACAGGCCATGAACTGTTTGGAATTATACTATAATTTATTCCATATTATAGTAAGTTATAGTATGGAAATAATTGTATTATAGTGCTATGATCTGTGTTTTTGCTTTGAAGTGTGGTCATGGCAACATTTGTTTTCTCATCTTTGCAAAACTGCTCCAAATCTGTGAGATTGAGAGAAGATTTCCTTTGCACAACCTTCTTCAGGTTTGTGTTTGGACTGGGCCGTTCCAGACTTCAGTCCTCCTCTGTTGAAGCTTTTCGTTTGCTCATTTGGATCCGTGCTGTAAGGCCGGGATGTCCAAAGTGTCGAAGAAATATTTTAGCCCACAGTCAACCCAAAAAATCAGGAAACATTATGCCTTTCTAATATTTATTAGAACACTTTGTGTGCTTTGGATCTTGTACACTACTTACTTTGTGCGTTTCAATAAAGTTTTGCACATTTAGTTTACTATTGACCAGACACAATAAAAAAGGCACAATAAGTTTATTTGTGGAAATAATTTTTTGTGCTTTCATCTTGGACAGCACAGGTTTAAGTGGAAATTCCTCTTCCTGTTACTGAATTTGTCCCAACATTAACTTGAATTTGGGCTTTTTCATAATTCCTTCCACCTTGACTTAATTTTCAGCACGAGATGAAGAAGAATAGGCCCAAAGCATAATGCAGCCATGATCATGCCTCACTGTGGACATGATGTTCTTTTGATGATGTGAGCTGTAGGTTTGGCTGGTGGATATTCTGACATGACTGTCCACCAGCTATCTTTGTGGATGAAGTGTGACTGAGAACATTTCGTAAAGGTTCTGAGAGTTATGAATGACCTCAGCTGGATATCTCTTGTTACCTTGAGGTCGTTCCAGCTCTGATCCAAGAGGCTTGAAACTTTGGAAGTATCAGAAACAATCTCACTGATTGCAAACAGAGCACTAAATGTATATTTAATTCTCTTTTGGTGCCGTTTAACACTGATGATCCAAATGAGTCCCCAACAATACCAACATGTGCATTGTTTTGTTCACATGTCTCGAGGCGCGAGTTTCTGTGAAACTACTTAGGGAGCTGAGTAAAGGCAACACTGTCGGTGTTAGAAAGATGTAAAGCCACATTCAAGGTGGAAAATGTTGTGAAATTATTTGTTTTGGTGTCATTACTTAAACAGAAGCATAACCTGTTTCCAGAGGTGTGTAGACTTTTTAGATTCTCTGTAAACACACAACCACAACTCGTCGCAACAGTTTCAGAATAACAATCTTGTTGAATTTAGATCTCAAATCATATGGCGGCGCTTTCTCTGGGAGACCTTCTGTTTTCGTTTTAATCCCTGCACACATCACTTTTTTTAATAACTCTTGCACGTCCTGCGACACGCAAACAGTTTGTTTGTGTCATGCATATGAAGCCGTGTCAACCTCTGCAGCAGGGGGAAAATCAGTGTTGACAGATATAGGTGGAAAATGACTGGCTGTGCCGTCAGTGAGCAGATTGACCAGGAGAGAAATGGTGAAAAGCTGGAAGGAGAAAATGAAGGAGAGGTGGAGAGGCAGGTGGTGTCTGCCACGATTCAATTACCATCAGAGCTGGATTGGATTTCCCCACCTTTCAAAATAAAGAGACAAATTTCTCTCGGTTCCCTTCTGGGTCCCACGGGGAGATTCACATTATTCCTGTAGACAGCCCAGCACCCCCTACTCCTTACCACGCCATATATCTCTGAGCACTGTGGAAGTTTAGTTCTTAAGTTATATAGTTTTTAAAGCAAATCTCCAAAAAGATGTATTATTTTTTTTGCTACCAAGTTTTTCTACTTGTAAAAAGAAAAAAAAAAGATATATGTGTTGTGTATATGTACCATAATCTGTATTATGTTAATTGTATTGTGTAATCCAAGCATTATAAGTCCTAATGGTTGAAATGTGAATGTTGTTACTGTAAAAGATGACTGTTTTTTCCTTCCTCAAAGTGAACGGTTTCTAACCTTGTGGACCTGTTACAATCTAGGTGCAATGGCTACTAAAGTGAGACGGCATGACACGCGGGTCCATCCTTACCAAAGGATTGTGACCGCTGACAGAGGTCAGTTTAGTCTCCTAGCTACATTTTGCTATTGACTGATGCATTTATATGAATATTATGCCTATTATGCCTCACTGCCTTAGTCAGAAACTTGTACATTGTCTGTATTGTACTATTTTTTTGTTTTCCTCCCCCACCTTACCTGCCCTATGCAGAGAATCTCAATAAATTAGAATATTGTTGAAAAGATAATTTATTTTAGTAAGAAAATTAAAGCCTTTTATTATAGTGGTCCATTACACACAAAGTGACGCATTTCCAGTGTTTATTTCTGGTAGCGCTGGGCAACATGGCATAAAAATAAAACCTCAGATGTTTTAATACCAGATCCGATTTACGATTTTAATGGCTCTTATCTCAATCGTCCCTTCAGTGACCTCGTATGACAGAGTATTTGGGCCGTTTACTGTTTACTTATGAGAATTAGTCATAATATTAGCAATTTTATTAGGAAAAAAAATTTCAAAAAAATTTTAATGAGGACAAAAAGCTTAATTATCTGACATGACCAGCTGAATTTGTTTTTCTTCAAAACAGACGGTTGTTTGCATGATAATTTCAAAGTCCTGCTACAGATAATAGTTTGATGCCGACATGTTAAATGATTAATATTTCTATTAAGTGTTATATGTAAAACATATACCAAAGTACAACTTCACAAGATGCTCAACATTCATCATTTTATTTTTTTATTTTTCACATGGGAGTTCTCTATAAACTATTTCATTCTCACAATATTACAACTTTATTCCTGTAAAAATCGTAGTCTGGCTCTGACCCTTAAATACACTTCAAATACATAGAAGTTGTAAAACACGATTGTCAAACAAGATGGCCGACCTGGGAGCTCTGACATCGCTCTGGAAACCCAAGGAATGCGTTGTTAAAAAAATAAATTTGATTAATCCACTAAATCGTTTTTTCACCCAGCCATGGTTTCTGATGATGTTGATGATTATCGCTTGCAGCTAATGAAAACCCCAACATTTGAATGTTAAGCATTTTAAAACAGAAATGTGAGCCTACTGACAGCATGTAATAGTATATTCAGTATGGGGCTCAATACTTGGTGTTTTGCATGATTTACTGCACCAGTGCAGCATAGCATGGTTCTGCTGAGGTGTTCAGGAAGCCCAGGTTGCTTTAATATTGGCCTTCAGTTTGTCTGCACTGTTGGGTCTGGTGTCTTCCTGTTGATGATGCTCCATGGGTCCATGGGTAATCTGGAGATTAGGCCAGATTAATTTGCTGGCAAACTACCTGCTGTGGTAAAATGAAGACTAAAGGTTTTGGTACTTTTGGAAGTGTTGCTTAAGCATGTTTTTTACCACACTTTTTCCTTCCATTCAATTTTTTTATTATTGGCAATGGCTATTGTGGCTTATCCTCAAATAAGTAAAGTGACTATCTGCTAGGCAAATATTAAGGCCACACGTAATCTGAGTATGTATTTTATTTCGGCCTTGTTTGGGATTTTCATTCTACCAAATGTTTTTTTCTTCCACTGAACTTTATGAAAATATGGTAGGTTGCTGTCTTTAGCTGCGTTTCCATTGCAAATGTGCACAACATTTGTCAATATTCTGCTAATGTAAAAGAAAATTTAAAAAACTATCTCACATTGTGTTGTTTCCATTAAACAAAAAACACAAAATCACACGTGAATAAGTTTGTCCATGCGATAAGTCGTTAAAAACTGCCGCACTGTGACCCTGTACCACTTCCTGTCGCCTTGTTCCCGTTTGCGCCAGAGGCAACATCCAGCTGTCGGTCATGTGACTCGTGTAAATAAAGTGTTTCCATTGCAGTTTTGTGAAATAAACTAATTTCCATATGGACAAAAAAAAAAAAAAACTATCTCACCCTAGAGCCAAACTTATCAAAAACGAGAGTTTTCAAAATTGCTGCGTTTCCATCAGTCAGATTTAATTTCAAAATGTTAACTTGCGCAATTATATGGTCAATGGAAATGCAGCTAATTTCTTTAGCAGAAAGCTCAAACTGAATGTTGGGCTTTCATTAGCTGTAAGCAGTTTCGTTAAAAGAACAGAAATAAACAGTATGTCACTTTGTGTGCTAGATGAATCACTGAAATAAATGATATCCTAATGTATTGAGATGCACCTGTACATCCACACACCTGCTAAATGGTTGAGTGTGGTATGCACATTTTGTTTACATGTAGTACTGAACAGTGACAGTGTGTGTTTAAGTCAAAGCTCAGGCAAAAACGATCTTAAGAGATTCGGTTCATGCAGCTGTGAAGCTAAAAGAGATGAATAGTTTGCAGGAAGTGTTTAAGGTGTAGAATGACATTCCTCTGATGAGAAATTAGAGCCAAAAAAAAAGAAAAGAAAAGGGAGCAAGCTTGCTCCTATCCATCATTTATCTCCTCTCCTCATAAGGAGCAAAGACAAAGGGGAGCTTTTCTATCCTGTATCTGAGAGACGAGTAGCTGCGCTGCTGCCAGCCACCATTTCACCTACGGGATTTAAATTTCTTTATTATTTTTCTAGAAAAGATAGACGCGCGCAGACATTAGCTGAGGTAGCTTGCGTTCTCTGCAGTGTATTGCAAATATATTGAGAAAAAAAAGCTAAATACTTTTTCTTTTTTTTTTTTTGATATTTCAGTTGTACACGAGGTACTGTCATTTTATATTTGGAACATTTTATATCAAATGTATTTATGGTTTTGTGTATATTTATATTCTATAAAAATATACTGCGAAATAAAGAGAGAGAGAATCAGAAAGCATTGATTCTTCTATTTATTGCACCTCGTAACTTTAGTTACTTTGATCAGCTTACCACTAATCACACTGTTTGTGAAAGACACTAAAACACTAGATTTTTGTTCATTTCTTTGTCTTTTTTTTATTTTAATTTATTTAATTTTTTTTGGTTCGGCTTTTCTTTGCTTCTGTTTTGTGGTTTCGGGGGCAGTGTGCGCTTAAATTAAACCGACCGCCTAGCGACCTGAATCAGGGGGTGTGGCTTAGCAGCATCATGACTCTCAGGCTAGGTTCACCTCATAGCAGCGGGTTGGGAGGGGCCACATGTGAGATTGCATTCATTTTATTGTTAAAATGATGTCATTCCAGTCTCTTCTTGCTGACACTAATATCCTTTCTATCTTTTTTTGTTTCTGTTTGTTTTTGTTTTTGTTTCTAACCACCTAGCCGCCACCGGCAACTAACACATGACCTTCTGACCTCTGAACTCTTCACCCAATGACGAGCCGCCCCAAGCCTGCCTGCTGATCAGTTAACTGGTAATTGCCTTTTGCTAGCCTCTCGGACGCAAGTGGCAGAGAGAGAGGCGCCTGCCCGTACAGTTACCCTAACACGTTCTGACAAAAAGATAGAAACCAACGCAGACTCTTCACTGAAACACAACAAAAAAAACCCAACACAGCTGTGGATTATTCATTTTATTTTTTTTTCCTCTGTTCATTAGTTAGTTCCCATTCGTTCTCTTTCTTTTTCCTCATGAATCACGCACCGGGCGGATCCGTCTGTGGTATTACTCATGAATCTGCACTGAATTATAAAGCAATAAAGAACCCCCGAACCCACCCGCCTTTAATTACTCTGATTAGGTGACCTCACTCGCTCTCCATCTCCAGTCTGAGACGCAGATCGTTTTGGTTTTGGAGGGATCACCCACAAATTGCCCCAAACTTTCCTTTAGCAACACCCCACCTGCCCCGCCCGCCCCTCAGACCCCCGTCTGCCGCAGCGGAGAAAGAAACAGAAGGAACGGGAACGTTCACTTGCATTAACGTGTTTAATTTCTGTCATTTTTTTATCAAACCCCCCCCAACATGTATTTCAGTTGTTGAGCTTGTAATTATGAGCTGACACATTCTGGGTGTGCCCCTCTAAATGGCTTCCTGTCTGTTTATTTTTTTTTTAAAGCATGGCTAAAATGATTGCAAAAAGAGCTTTTTTTATGATTTATGTTTTTTTTCCTGTCTTGATTTAATGCTTTTCTTTTTTGTTTTTTTTTTTCGCTTTTATTGTGTTTAATTTTTCAGTTCAGATTGAACTAATTAGCTTCAGTCACTGAAACAAAGCAGGTGGTTATCTCTGGAAGTCAGAACAGAGTTTTAGCGTTTGAGGATGAAAACGAAAGGCGTGATGGGAGGGGTTAGCTTGGGTTGATGGGTCTGTGTGTGTGTGTGTGTGTGTGTGTGAGTGTGTGTTTTTAATTAATACTACAACAAAAGTGGGGTGAGGCTTCGGGGACGTGGGCCCCATCCACACTACATCCACTATCCAGTGCCTGATGTATTTAGAAGAATATCTCGATGAGTTAGCTGAGCTGTGATCACAAAGATTAAAACAAAAAAAAGTATTGTGTGCGTATTTAGCCAAAGGGTTTTCAGTGACTAATATATCTGCAGTTATGCATCTGTTTGGCAGAGGGCTCTCTTTGTGATTTTTAGTTTGGGTGCCTGCCTTCAGCTGGAACAGGAGTTTTACCCCTTCCCGCTCAGTTTTATTTGTTCTTATTTTCCTGAGGTCAAAACAGGCAATTAACACTAAAATTACATGCTACTCGATTATAGTGAAGTGCCAGGGGAAAAGACACTCATGACAAGCAAGAGGTTTATTGTTTTTGTTGTTTTTTTGGCCAATTTCTGCAGATTTATTCCTACTACAGTGGATTTGTTTTCTCCTTTTTTTCCATTTAGTTTTCATTTTTGTCCTCTGTGTTATGTGTGTGTAAGTTGGGGCATGAGGTCGACATAATCCTGACCTTTCTGCATATTATTCTTTTAATTATTTTACTAATGAAACCTAACATATGCCAAACCATCCATAAGTGCATCCACAATGTGTCACACCTCCCTCTGATGGTAGTCCAGCTTCTGAGCCCACGATCCTTTGTTTAAATCTCAAGAAAAAATAGGATGTGAAAGCCATGCCTGCCTGTTCAAATTGCTTTATACATACGTCTTATATATATATCTATAAATATATATAAATATATAAAAATGTAGATATCTGTCAATGCATATAAAAACACAGATGAGAACAAAAAATAGATAATTTTACAGGGTGCTGGAGATGAGAAAAAATCAATCTATTTTTGGCAATTTTAGCTTTTGATACTTTACTTGCAGTTATAAAATAATAATGAAAAAAAAAATAATAAAAAAATGTTTCTGACGGAGGAAAACTGAAGGCGAGTGGGTGAGAAAAAGTTGCCTGGAATCTAATTGGAAAAAGGAAAGACTAGAGCAGTCAGAACCATGGGAGATCAGAGCGGGACAGGATCAAATCAAAGTGCCTTATCAACAGTGGTTTCTGTTTTTTAGTATTCCAGTTGTGTTTTAAAATAAAACGAATTAAAGGAAAAAACAAAAAAAGAAAAAAAAAGGATATCCAGTACCCACTAAGATGGCGCAGAGAGGAACGGCAAGTGTTACACGCTCGGAAAAAGACGAGCTGGGCCTCCGCCGCCGCACCGCGGCGCCGCCCAAGTTACTCTATGCAAAAAGAATAGCAGTCGTTTTGACCAGCTACAATATGTGCCATGGTTTTCGTCTTCCTGAAAATGATTTTAAGTTTTCCTTTTCCTTCACTTGATGGCCCTTTACTCTGCTGTACGAGCAGATCTTGTCTTTTAATTTAGGTTTTATTGATGATATGAATTATTGTCTCTTTTTTTTTTTGGTTTTACTTTGTATCTTGAACAAATTGAACTGCCATTAGCAACCAATTAGTCTGCCAGGAGACGCTCTGATGATGAGCTGAGAAAAATACGCAGCGTTCAGGGAACCGAACGGGAAAGTGTTTGTTTGAACAGCGTCATCCGGTCCACATATCTCCATGTCAATTTGACAACAAACTATCAGTACAGTAATGAGATTTCTAATGGACAAAGGAAGCGCTGGGTAATGAAACAAGCACCTGCTTCACACTCAGATAGTTTCCAGTTGTTGAAACGACTGACAGCTTATTGCTGAAAGGTGAAAAAAACAAAAATGAAATTGAGAAATTCTGGGATCCAACAGAGCCGTCGGCAGTCTGTTTTCTCTCCATCGCTGTTACACCAAAAGGTCAATGAGTTTTTATGATTTCCTTTTTTGTTTTCTTCTTCAGTGTTATGATTTTAAATTGAAATGCAATATTAAAGTAGAGAAAGAGATGGCAAATCAGCATCTGACAGTATTAAGAAAATCCCCTCTGCAATGTTCCACCATGCTGTGTCATTGTGAAAGGCTGGATAAGTCCATCAGGTGAAAGTTGACTCTATACCTACCGTATTCTCTCTGGCCTGCCTACTACATGTATGATAATGTAATTAACAGCCATTGTTACAGGTTTATAATGTATTTTTCTAATCTCATTTTATATGTATATTAATCATGTTTCTGAGTGGTTTTTTTTCTTAATTTTTATGAAACCCACAGCTCCCCCTGCCCTCCCACCACCTCTTCTCCATCTCAACCTGTCTCCTGTGGGGAGTTTTGCCTTCTTCTCTGTTAGATTTTTGTTTTTCTTGCCGACTCCCAGCTTGTTTAACTCATTAGCGACTTTATTAGTTTCCTTGTCATAAGTATTTTTACATGCTTGCATTTAGTTTTCATGATGTATGCTGTTATTTTTCTTATTAACCTCTTGGCATTTATTTTAATAAAACATTCTTAGTAAGAATTTTACTAACTTGCTGATTTTGTCTTGTGTTTTTAACCTGTTTCATGAATGTTATTACCCTGGTCTGGTTCACGGACTAACACGATTAAAACCAGCGTATGGCCACGACTTTTACTCACCGACACACGCGCACACACACACACACACGCACACGCACACACACACACACCCCCACACACACACACACACACATTCAACATTCACACACACACACACACACACACACACACACACACACAACCTAACTCAGGGGTGTCCAAAGTGAGGCTCGAGGGCCATTTGTGGCTCTTGGCTGATTTTGTTCAAGAACAATACAGATTTGGTTTGTCCACACTGCAAAAATACTTGGTAAGATTTTGTGTTTTTGCAGTGCAGCTCAGGTGGTTGATGCAAAAGGAGACATTTTATTTGTAATCAGGGTAAAATCAACCATTACCAACATAATTTTCTCAAAATGTTAAATGCGGCACAAAGTATTAGTTTTTCCTAACTAAACTTTTTTAGAACTAAACAAATGTAACTTGGTCAAGTGAAGCCAATATAAGTTGAAAACTGGATTCTTTTCTTTTAATACAGCAAACATGAACAATTTTAAGTTTATAAGTTTTTGACTGAGATTTTGTCAAATGTGACAAAAAGTTTGGACACCCCTGACCTCGGAGGAGAGCGCACGGTTCGGTGGGGGGGTTGTCACTGCTGCTGTCACGCTGTCTGCTCGGTTCCAGCACTGCTGCTGCGTCCAGTCGTCTCCTTCCTGGACGAATCTTAGTCCTCCTGTCCTTCTGTGTCACTGAACCCTGCAGGAAATGAAGGAGAGCGTAAGCTACATGCTTTTATATCAGGGTCTGCAGTTGTGAGTCGGGGGTGGCTCTTAAAAAGCTGCATAATGTGGATCTCAAAAGTGTCAAATTGTTTGATTTTGGTGACTTTTCTCAGTCATCGCAGTGTTTTCCACTTTTAATGTGACTGATATCCTGTACAGTTTAGCTGAAAATAGGCCAATCTGGCTCTGAGGAAGCCAGCAGCAGCACAGGAAGTACCAGAACCACAACTGATTGTTTTATTCGTGAAAACCATTTTTCTCTCCAACAAAAAATCGCAGCATGACTAAAATTAAATATGAAAGCTGATTTTATGATCTGATTCATCAAAATATAATCTTTGGGCCACATTTCTAATATTTCCTCCAAAAAACTCAACCAAGCATCACAAACTGAATATTCACACAGTGAAGCATGGTGGTGGTGGCATCATGATCAGGGGTTACTTTTTTTTTTTCTTTTCTTTTGATAGATTTCCAAGCAAGTCATTTTTGACCCAAAACCTTCAGGTGTTTGCTACAAAGTTGAAGATAAAGAGGAATTTTATATTTCAGGCTGGCATCGAGTCCAAACCAAAAAAATAAAAACACTGAATCTAAATTTTGTGCCACCTACCGAGGAGGACTGGATGCTCCTTTTAAATTGAATAGTTTAAGCTATTTCTTTTCAGCTAAGTTGTTCAGGATATTTATCCTGTTAAATGCAGTAAAACTTTTCCTGGCTCTTGTTATTTTCCACCATAAAAGCGGTGCCTTTTCTAACTGGGACGTGTCCACTTTTAAGAGCCGCTCTAATCCCAGCAGATAAAGCTTTTCTCCTGCCATTAGTTACTGCAGCACTCATCACAATCTGTTAAAAAAAAATACTTCACATTAGTCATCTCAGAGGGATTAAAGTTACTGTGAACGTGCAGGGCAGAAAGCCTCATCAGCACACATTTATGGAAAAAAAAGGGAGTTATTTACAGCTGACACTCTGAGCAGATTTATGGAAGACGGTCTAAAGCCGGCCATTTTTGTTGTTCCCGCGGGAACGACGGCGTTGCGGTTATCTCCAGCTGTTGTCTGTTCGACGAGCACTTCTCCCCGTTCAGCTTACTGATGGAACAACTACCGCTGGGCCGTTTGGGAGCATCAATGCTGCTTAGACACACACCAGTGCACCATGCCAATATGAAGTACTCTGGGATCAAAACAAGCTCAGTGTTTCAGACTTTCAGTGGAAAATGTTTGGCTTTCAGCTGGCCGCCACTTATTGTTTTTCTGGTAGTTTTATTTTATTTTTTTCCATTTGAAGCGCCGCCAGTACTGCTTGTTCATTTCCCCTCCCTGGGTTCACTCAGCTTTTCTCCTCTTTCCACTAATTCGGGGTATTGATACTGACTCAACCAAACGATTAACGATATTAATCCTGATTCCTTAACACAACAAATGGCACCTCCGGAGTTATTTTGTTTTACACTCTTTTCTACTCCTCCCCCCCTCCTTCACTGCAAAAATAACCTTGCCATTAAACGCGGTGATTCCTTTTATGTCTCAGCAAGAACGAAACAACAGAAACATCAGAGCTAACGTCTCTCCTCTCTGAAATTAACATTCAGATTGTTGCTTTGATCTGAAGACGGATCAGCTGCTTTAAAACTTGCAAGCAGAGGCAGAGATGTGATTACAGGCAGCAGAATTATGTTTTCTTTTTTTATGAATGTAGGGTTGTCAGACTTACTCGTCTGATTGGTTTTCACTGTTTTTCCTCTTCCGTATGACATCAAGCGACTTCAGCTCAAATCCGTCCATTTTGTTCAGATCAGAGAATTTCTGATTTTTGTGACGCACATACAGATGCATCTCAGTAAATTAGAATATTATAGAAAGAATTGATTATTTCAGTAATTAAATTAAAGGGAAATTCGTATTTAACATAGATTAGACACAAAGGGACAAATGTCAACCATTTAATTGTGTTGATATTGATGGTTACAGCAGAAGAAAAGTAAACTCCTGTGCTGACTTGAAGAAACCCAGTGGACTCCAACACGGCTGGATTCTGAGCCTCTGCGCTCTTCATTCAGACTCTCAGACTTTACGTTTTGAATTAGCCCAAAATCTAATTCAACATATTCAGTCAAAGTCCTTGTGAATATCCTCCAAACTCTTGAATGGGCATTTTCCTGACACTGTTTTTCCTTCCACTAAATTTTCTATTGATATACTTGGATAGCCACCCTGTACTCAATCAGCATCTTTGGAAATGACCTGTTGTGACTCATTCTGCAGCTGCACTGCAAATACACAAAATTTTACCAAGTATTTTGGCCTAGTTTTTAAAGCAAATATCTTATTACACTTTAAATAAGACAAAGCTAAACTTTTCAGCCAGATGTAGGAGTGTGTTTTGAGTCAAAACACACTCAAAAAAGTAGTAATTTTTGAAAAATTACTACTTCCTCTGGTAGATTATTTAACTTATTAAAAGAATTTTTCTCATGAGTGAAATAATCTGTTTTTTTTTCTTTGAAGGAATTATCAACTTAAAACAAGCTCCGACTTCTTGCTGATGAGTTACTTGTAAATTAGGTTTGTCTTATACTGCAGCACTCATCACAATCTGTTCATTTGCACTAGAAACTAGACCAAAATACTTGGTACGATTTTATATTTTTGCAGCATGCTGTTGCCTGTGATCTAGCACAGGTTTTCCTTCCACTCAACTTTCTAATAAGTCCAAGCCAGCATTCTTCTTCATTCTCGTCGGCCAATGCTTTTCTACCTTAAAAATTACTTTTTATAGTGATTATGCTGTAATCCATAATCATCCAAATTAAAACAAATAACAGTTTGAAATAAATCGGTCTGTTTTTAATCTATAAAATAAGTGAATTTCCCCTTGAATTGCTGAAATAAATAATTCTTTCAGTCATATTTTAATTGCGCTTTGTATTAAAATCACTGCCTAAAGTGTTTCAGTTATAGAAGTGCCTTTTTCTCTCAGATTTGGAAAATATATATTTTTGTACCTTTTTATTATTAATGAGCTAATTTTTGTCTTTCCCTTTATCTCATAAAAAATGTTTCAGGGTAATGTGTAAATATATTTTAAACTGGAAGGCTTTCCACCATTAAACTTTGAATTAAAAGTTCCTGTTTTCTGTTTGCACCACTGAGGAAGCGTTTCTTCTTCTTCCTGTCTGACTGGACCACAGTGTGTGCAGGAAACGGCCGTTCGCACACTGCTGCCGTCTCTGGCGCAGTTCTCAGTTCTTTTCAGGGCATTTAAATGTGTTCACCTACCAACAATCGTTGACTTTTCCTTCTGTTTAACAAACATTCCTCTGTTCAGTCAGACTGCAGGTTAACAGTAAGAGCTAACAAGATTCAACAGTTTATCCCCACTGGATTTTACTTTGTCTCGTTTTTATAACTGTGATGCATATGCAGTTAAAAGTGTTACAAGTTTTTCAGAAGCCTATGCTAGCATGACTGTAAACTGCCAGTTCCTTATTCATATAGTGGTGCACTAATACCTGGGAACTGTTTGTTTTTATGTGAAGTAGCCTTTATTTGTGTGTTTTCTTTTGTTATTGAAGGTAATAAATTCAGAGGTTGTTGAACATGTATTGCCACTTTTTGTTGCCCACTTTCCCTCCCAAAAAAATTAAAATAAAAAATGAAGTGTGCAATAAAAAAACATATTTTCGAGCTTCACTCTGACTGCTCTACCTGGACTGATGATTGCTTCTTTATCCGTGACATCCTGTCTTTGAATTTGCTGTGAGATTGCAGGTAGGTGAAACACTTCAGCAGGAAATTAAAGGGAAAACAAAAAGCTGACCTTAAGAGTTCAGATTAAATTGAGCCTTTTATAGTCTTGATAAAGATTTTCTCTTTCCTTTTCTTCTGGTTTTGTACCTTTAGCAGTCATAAATCAGGCTTAAAGTTAACAGAGCAGTGTTACCGCTCTGCAAAATCAGCTTAAATGAGGCTGAAGAGACAAAGATGTCATCTCATCTTTGCTGCATGCAGCAAAGTCACAGCAGAGGTCAGCCACACATCAACCTGACTGAGCTGAATGCTGTCTATTCATTGCCTTGCAATCGTGTTCTTGTTCACTCAACTTTTCCACATTTTGTCACATTGCAACCTCAAACCTGAGTGTATTTTATTGAATTTTATGTGACGGACCACATTGTGTTTTTCAGGATAACTTTCTTAAACAAGAAGTGCAGCTAACTGTCTTCATAAGTGGCCTAATGAGTCTATGGGAATGTAATTTACTCTCCCTATGAATCCAGCTGTAGTGTGGTGGCATTTTCATTAAAATGCAGGAAACTTTCTAAATTAGCTTCTATTTGCATTTTTGTTCAGTCTAAAAACTACAAATTTGACTAAAATTAATTCTGTTTGTTAATATTTTACAGGAGTGAATATTAAGTTGCATAAAGCGTTTTTATAAAAGTGGTTGAAGTTGGTTTTGTTGGTAAAAATGAGCAGATTTAGCTGGTAGGCCTTTGTATTACTTAGTTTCATTTATTTAAAACAGGCGGCAATGTGCTAAAAACATTAATAAAAGATGCTTTGTACAAGATTTAGCTTAAGCTAGTTTCCATCTGTAGTCCCTGAGCAGGTGAGCTAATAAAACTCTTATCATAAAACCTACGTTGAAAGTCCCCATATAACTTTAGCTGTACAAACTCATAAAATTACAACGATGTAAAAAGTGCTAAATGCCAAACTTCTGCCCTGTAATCAGATGCCAAGATTCGTTTTTTAACTCTGTACCCTTAAAGTTGCATTATGGTTGATGATTGCAGCCATAATGCAATCAGTGAAAAGAGAAAAACTGTTCCTCCTGCAGAACCAACCAACTCAGCATCTGAAGCTTGGAGCTGTAAATCCAGGTTTCTATAAAGTATTTATTAATCTAATGCTGTTGGATTTTCTTGGGGAAAAAATGTGGATCAGTTTCCCTCACAAAACAAAACTATACTTTATGTTGGAATTTTGCATAAAATCCATCGAAGTTTGTGGTTGTAAAGTGACAGATTGTGGAAAAATTTAAGCTTTCAAGGCTCTGCATATGCAAGCATCAGTAACCTGATCAAATTTTAAACGTAAGCTCAGATTCCTCTGAAAAATCTTCTGATGATTCATCATATTCATTCTCCATGCCTCGTCGTTTTAATAAAGTGTCTCTGTCAATAACAAAGATACTTGAAGCTTAATTCTGTGTCACCCCATTCATCAAACACTGAATATAATTTACATGGTCAGGCCTCAAAAGGTCAAAGAAACATACGGAAAGATATCGATATAATCCTTTCTGTCTGGGGCCCCTAAGCTAAAAAGGGAAGGTAGCAATCAATAGCACATGTTTGACATCCATAATCATGACCGGATTTCATGGTTTGTTACCCAAATAGCATCCTGCCTGATGCAGGAGACAGCCTCTAATCTTCCAGAAAGGTAAGAACAGACGTGCAAACCTGAAAATCTCTGATGCTGCCGCCGTCCAAACAACCTGTGAGGACTAAAGACCCAAAACAGAAGCTTAATCCTATCATCGGGAAATGAGTAAAGGTATGTATGTTCACTCTAATCTGGGCTCTGGATTTCCCTCCTGTGGATCCGCCAGCTGGATGTGAAGTGCTGTTTCTCATTTACCCTGATAAACACACATAATCTCCACTGTGGGTTAATGAGATTTACTGCATCCAAATCTTTTTTTAGAGGGTAATTTTATACTTCACTTTGTGAAAACAATGATTTTGGTGGAAAGTTGAGGGCATCATACATCCACCTGTAGAAGTAAAGGAGATGCAGATTAATAAGTGGCTGGACTCCAGAGGTGGTTCCTGCAAAAATGGCCCCAAGGTAGAAAAAGATTGGTTTTATATTCATTAATTCATTTGTCTTGATATAAGAACGTAGAAAGCCAAGAACACCATCAAAATGTTTTATTTGTTTGTTGTTTTTTCTAAATTGTTAACGTTTTTGAAATCTCAACCTTTAAATAAAAAAAAGTTATATTTTTTTTAATAAAATATAATTGATTTAATTTTTGATAATATAGCAATAAGGAAATTTTAAAATAAAAATTAAATAAAAATATAAAATAACATACGTATGTTGTAAAAAGATGTTGAGTATTTAATATTTTTCACATAACCCTCTGGGTGACAGCAATATGTGTTTTACACAGATTTGCTGACTTTTTCGTGGCACCCCTATGTGTTGCCGCTCTGGCATGAAGCCATACATCAACCAAACTGCACAATTTGTCACCTTGGAAATGTAGATATTTTGCATTTGCACGTATTTTATCCATATTTAGTAAAGACAAATAGGTTAGCCGGTTGGAAATAGATGTCTGATTGCGGCTCACGCTGGCTCCTCTGCAGGAACGGCAGGATGTCTTCCTCTCTCATTGCTGGAGGGCGGAGCCGCCTCTGAATGGGTCGGTGGGGAGCAACAGTTTATGAAGGGGCTGCTGGAAATGACTTTAATGTTATGCAGGAAGCGGGTAGCGAGGAAGAGCAGAGGAGGAGGGTGGTGATGCTGGCGTTGGCCCCCGGGAAGATGCATCAAAGGAGCATTTGTTGCAGAGACCAGCTGGGAGTATAATGGCAGAAAGAGAAGCGGCGTTAGCGCCTGTGTGTGTTTTGAATGGCGAGACTGGAAGGGTGGTAACAGATGAACCTGCTTCCTGTGGAAAGAATACGGGGCATTCATCAGCGTGCAGCTGTTTCTCTCTGTCTCTCACTCTGTGCGAGACTTGAAGGCCTTCAGAGGCCACAGTTGTTGCAGGACTCAGGCTCACATGTTGATGAATGGATCTCTATTTTTTCCTTTGGACACCTGTGGAAAGTGACAGTAAAACTGTTGGATTTTGTTTTTCAGAATATGCATCGAGGAAAAAAAAATAGCAACTTTAATTTATTTGGGGGCAGGCGGAATAAGTAGGAGTCGCTTCTGACACTTTGTGAAATTCATCACCAAACTACCAAAGAGCACAGGTGACGGTTTCCTTTAAAGGGAATCCACAGTTCCAAGAAAAGCTCTTGGAAAACACATGAGTTGTTGGCGGATGTGTCATAAGATCTCCAGGCTCAAATGTCTTGATGTGGAGGAGAAAAACCCCAGACAGCTCGGCTGACGGTTCCCGTGCAGACACACCGAAGCCAAACCGCTGAACTGTTCGTCACGCCGCTTCTGTTTAGACAAAATGATGAATCCTCCTCACCAGCGCAGCTTCTGCTCCGTTTCTGTGTTGAGTGATCCAGACAGGTGTGAATACTGCAGGCCTGCTGTGTCACTGAATGCTGACAGACATCGTCTAACAGGTGTGTGTGTGTGTGTGTGTGTGTGTGTGTGTGTGTGTGTGTGTGTGTTACTGACTGTGTGTGTGTGTGTGTTACTGACTTCATATCCCCTCCAACAGCAGCACAGCGTTTTGCTTCCCCGTCGAGGTAAATTCACTCTAATTGGCAGATTTGATGCCAAACTAGGAAAAGCGAACAGGATGAGGTGACCCCGCTGTAGCGAGAAATGGATGAATACCGTAAGTGTGACGCGTTTGAGGAACAAACAGAACAGATTGTCATTTTACTGTTCAAATTATGCATCTCACAAATTATGGGTGTCAGATTTTTTGCCATAACTAATTTTTCTCAGCAGCTGCATGGAGGAGGAGTCAGTTTCCTTGCAGTAAGATTTTGGTTCAAATCGCCGCCGTTCTTTTGTTGCCATAATGTTTTTATCAGAGCCACTCAAACAGATTATAATGAATAGAAAAGTCTTATTGAACCTCTGCACCTACTGACACACTTCACAATGTAACACTGACACATTAGTGTTTAAAAATTACAATACAGTGCACAAGTTTTCAGTGTTTTAACATCAGGAGGAAAAAAAACGCACATTTACATTTCAGTTTATTAAAGTCAACCCGAAAAATAATAATAATAAAAAAATCTGAGCCTTTCAATGTGACGTTTTTGCACGAGATAAGGTGATTTGGCAGCTGTTTTAAACTGGATTACTATCATTATTATTACAGTTATCTGTTCTGCTGGTGCACATTGGATGACATTCCAGTGAGCCATTCTGGGAGGAAACTTTAAGCATCTGTAATGTTGACCTGACAGTCTCCTCTATCAAAGTGACCTTCATGTCATAGGTCATCTAGAAGGTCAAAACCTGGACGACAATCTCCTTCCTTCCTCAAAGTGCAAACGTAAAGAGAGAGAAGAGAAAGTGAAAACAAAACGAGATGACATGGATGTCAAACAAACTCTGGAGTTCCTTCAGTAGGTCAGAAAACATCCGGCAGGATGATCGTCCCGGATCGACTTTTAGGTCTCAGGCAGAAGAACAGAACAGAGACAAAGTGGCACATATTACTCAAATGAACAAAGCCTCATGCTTCACTGGCCGTACTTCTGTTACTGCTGCTACAGCTGCTGGCTTTGATGCTGAAATCATAGTTTCCTCCTGCCTTTGTGCTCATATTTCATTTCTTATGCAAGTAAGTAGAAATAGCCTCTCCTTATCTACTCCAGAAGTTTAGCAGCTCTGAAACAAAAGCTTTTAAGCCAGACATCAATCAAGTTTAGTTTGCTAAGCTAAAGTCATGTGTTTACACCCAGTCATCATGAAAATCAATATCCTATTAGTTTTAGGTCATGAAGAGGACATGAAGTTAGGTGGTGTGAGGGTGGAGGATCAGAGGGCGGGGCTAAATGGAGACGGATGATTCACCGTGGCAGAAAACCAAACAAGAAGAAAAAGACTGATGGATTAGATCCTCAGGAGCATGCATGCACCTGCACTTTAACATTATTTCAAATAATGCATAGAAATCAGACACCTTGTTAAACTTCTGGGTCTTCTCTGCAGAATTTGTAAAGTCGAATTAGCTGCTTTCTTTGCACTGGAACAACTTTGAGGCATAAAACCTGTGAGATGTTTATTATTTTGTTTCTTATCTTCGTCGCTCTGAATCTCTCCAGTATTTCTCTTATGATGACTTCCACCTCCAGTTGCTCGCTGCTCTGCCTCATTTTCTGTACCAATGTATTTCAGTTAAACTCCTGCTCTTACGTCATGTACCGATTTTATCTTTGGTGACTTTCTGTGAAGAAAATAAAAATAATGAAATAAAAAACCCTGCTTCCTTCTTACAGCTAAATTGGGATCATTTTTAGTTAGGTTTTATGAACTGTCAGATTTATTGCAATCCGATATTAGCATCAGTCCTGCCATTAAAAAAATAAATTCTAGATCGTGTATCAGTGACAATGTGCTTGTTCTTTAAGAGCAGATCTATTCAGTCTAATTCTATTCTTTGTTCTCTGAGCAACTTAATGCTTTATTATTTATTTTATATTATATTTACAATTCCTAACTGCATTTCTGAACCATTTGTTGCAGTTTAATTTTACCAATGTAGGGACTCTGTTGATTT
Source organism: Poecilia formosa (assembly GCF_000485575.1). Lineage (NCBI taxonomy): Eukaryota > Metazoa > Chordata > Actinopteri > Cyprinodontiformes > Poeciliidae > Poecilia > Poecilia formosa. The sequence goes on along the minus strand of NW_006800062.1, from coordinate 669,624 downwards.
TTTGAGTTTCTTTATTATTCATTTTACATCGGCTGTTAAACTCTTAACTGAATTGACTGAACAAATTAAAGTTGGGTTGTTTTTACATGTCTTATCAAGCTTGTACTGTTATGGATGTGTCTCAGTGTGGTCTACTGGTGGAGTTATCAAATAGATTTGTAATTCAAAACATCTATGTTAAAAAAAGAAACATTTTAAGTCAATTCAGCACTTTATTTTCTGTATCAGATCGTTATGGATTGATGCTGAACCTCAGATAAATGTTTCTGTATCGGAGGTGGAAAGGTGGATCGATGCATCCCAAATTCTCACACTTACTCTGAATACCTGTGACTCAGTGCTTCAAGCCCAAACAGCAATAAAAGGGAAATGTCATCATTTTCCTCCTTCACTGACAAACGTGTCATTTGAATTTTAATCTTTTCATTTGCATAAGAACTGCTTTGCATGAATAAACATAAATCAGACTTGCGCAACCATCTACTACAAAAAAACAGAGATTATGATTATATATTCAGCTAATTAGCCTCCATTTATATGTTTCTAATAGTCTAATTACGCCTGCATTGTGTGCATGTCAGCAGCTCCAGCTTCACATCCTTTTAGATCCTTATTCTCATGTCTGTGTCGCTTCTTTTATTCAAAACAGACTCCAAAGCTGTATTTCCTTCATGCAGAATCAAACTGTAGGCTGACGAACCGACCTACTGGCAACAGCCAACTCTGTGCCGCTTTGAGTCTCTCTCAGCTATTTTTCTTTGTCTTTCATATTTGTTCAGCTTCGCTGTACTGTACATTCCCGCTGCTTTCCTCCATTGTTGCTGCTGCCGTCGTGGAGCGGCTTTCATGATGGAGTTCAGTCATGCGGAGGTAAACATGAGGAAGGGCGGTCACCATAAAAATGGGCACACGGCTGAAAACTTCGCTGGCTTTTTTGACGGAAGCCGGAGCGTCTTTGATGGGAAGCGACCTTTCTCTGACTTTGGCTCTCCGGAGGTTTGAACTGTGTGGAAACACGACTTCCTCACACACACTCAACACAAACAGACACACACATGTTGGGCCGAGGAGCAGCAGCCTCCCTTCCTCTTCTGCTGTCTGATTCAGGAGGAATCTTTGTCTCGATGCAAAAAATAACTCCTAATCCGACTTATCAGCGGAGTGTGTGAGCTGATGTGGATTGTATAAGTGTGTGTAGGTGTGTTTACGTCAGGGTTCACAGTGAGTGGTGTTAATGTGTGTTTGTGTGCTCACCCTGGGAAATGAAAACGCTGACCCAATTTAATACACCTGTGTCTCGCTGCACTCTGGCCCAGCACTCAATCTAACACACACACACGCACACACACATTTTAACCCAGCTGCAGTGGAGCACAGCTCTCAGAAACCACATTCTCCTGCTGCTCTGACTCGACTCTGCAGATAAACTCTGACGATTCAAACACAATCGTTTATTCTCCGCCACAAAAAGCGTAGAATGATAAAACTTCATCCTGATCACAGATTTCTTTCTGCAGGTGTGAGCTGAAGCTGGAGTCAAGCTGCATGCCTCTGAGTCAGATTCCCGCTCCTGATAATTGCGCAAAAAGAAGCTGTGAGGATGTAATCATCTGCAGGTTGAAGCTGTGAAGGTATTTAATGACAGCGCTGAGGCTGTAATGACGCTGAGCAGCAGAAACTGGGTGGGATTTGTTTGTTTCAGGTTGTTTTTGTGTAAATGAATCCATACCGACTGTTTTCCTGCTCAGATTGATTTCCCAGCATGCCCCGGTGTGCGGCTCAGTGCTGAATGACCGACGCTGACGGGTAACGAACCTCACTTCCCTTCAGTGTAGCTGCAGCTCAACACAGCGTCGCAAATGTATTTACTCCCCTTTAACCTTTTTCACCTTGTGTTACATCAATGTTGTTATTGGCTTTTCAATGTGATATTTCAATAAAAGTGGTGTGGACTTTGAGTAGGCCATTTGAACATGTGAAGATGGTTTGGGCTAAGTCAGGAGTGTCAAACTCTTTTTCATTTTGGGTCATATAATGATCACGAATATTCACAAGAATCTGTTAAAAAAACTTTTAAGTTGATAAGTTCTTTTTAAAATTAAATAATATTTAACATATTTTCCCTCCAGCATTTTTCAATTATTTTATGATTTTTTTGTAATCAAAATCACTGATTTGGAAACTTTTTTTAATAATAAAAATTATAAGGCAGAAATGATTTTTTTTGCTGCACAAACCAGCTGACTTGCACCATATAAATATTCCATTTGATTGTGTAAATGTGTTGACTGGTTGACCTTTGATGACCTCTGGAAGTATTTATTAATATCGTTAAAATGATAACAGCACAAAAGTTTGACACCAGTTTTGTTTAAATTGAAGAAAGTGTGAGGAAAACCTTCCCTCAGGTTCCTCCTCAGAATAAGCAGACCCCATTTAAACTATAAAACAAAGTCAAATTAAACTAATTACCTCCAGAAAACAGTAACTCTGAAAACAGCGTTTCTTTTTTGTGTTTTCAATAAGACAAATGAAGGCTTTGTCTCTGGATTTGTACTTCCTACGTCTGTGTGCAATTAATGCAGCCTGCACCTGCTGTAAACATTAAAAAGGCTTTTTTCTCTCTCTCTCTTGGATTAATCTGTCTCGTAGGTTCTGGACTAAATCTCAAAGCGCCGACCCGGCAGGTATTCATGAACGCAGACCATTAACTCAGAAAATAAAGACGGAGTGTTTCCAGACCGCTCTGACTCTTTCTGCTCTGCTTTTTAACTACACTTATGAGTCAAAATAATGTGTTAGAGTAAATCAGAGATGGGCTGAACGAACACAACTCTTCATTCTGACTGCTGCTTTTAGGTTCTTGTGCTTTCAGACATTTTCTGTTCGCTTTTCACTCAATAAAACAAAAGGAAGAAAAACATCACACATAAATCACTTTTTATAATTTAAGAATGTAAAATAAAAAACTTTGGGACTTTCAGTGAACAGCTTGAGCTTCTGTAACTCCGTCATATTGCATCCTCTGTGCAAAGATGTTGCATCATGCATAGATTAAGCAACTGTCTTCCTTTTGATCTAGGCTCAATGTGACTTTATGTACAAAACATTTTTAAATATTCTCAGCTTTGTGATGATATTTGCCTCAATAAAGTTCTCGTATTTAACTTTAATACTGTTTGCATCACAGGTGAGATCTTTGTTATGACTCAGGTTCAGTTCAACTTTACTTTTTATTGATTTTGGACTGAGTGAAGCTGTTTTAAACCAACAAACTTGATTTGAGCTGCTCTTACTGTGCAAACTCTGAATGCACGTTTGTTTTTCACATCATCAGACCAGAATCCATCACACTTCACATCACCAACTTCTTACACCACAACTTTTTGTCCTATGGGCCAAAATGGTCTAACCATAAGGACTTGCAGGCCAAAAACATGAGGGAGAAAAAGAAAAACTTTTGTTTTTTTTACCTGCTCAATAATAAACTAAATTGCAATAATCTAATTAAATAAGTAGTCAATTTATTTTTGTTGGAAAGGGATGTGCAAATTATTATAGATCCAAAATGTAAAAATTGTTTTGACTGAAAATATTATAACTGTTTTTGTGAAATCTTTGTAATAAAATCATAATTTAGGAGCAAAGCTTAATAAATTCCTTAAAGCACATCTGGGTGCATCAGCACCTGGTCATTGAACACTTGTGTGTAATAATTTTATCCTGATTAACAATGTAAAGTCAGATTTTTATCATTTTTGGAATTCAGTTGCGGGCTGCATAAAATCAGTACATGGTTCGCAACAGGCCCCCGAGCCGCACTTTAGAAACCCGTCTTACACTTTCGACCTTCAAAGCTCCTATATAACTTACTTTTTGTCACAATGTCTCCTTCATAAACAGTATATGTTTTGTTTGAAGTAATATTAGCTTGAGAATTTGCTTCCCAACATTTTCTTCCTGGCTTTCCTAACATCGTCTGACTTCTCAGCTCTGGCGGCCTGGAAGAGCAGCCAGCAGCATTTTAATGCCCGGCCTCAGAAAGGCGAAGCCTCGGGGCCGACGGCAGGAAGAGCCGCGGGGCTCCGAGGTTTTAAAACTCAAGCTCGACTTTTATTAAGAGCAGCTCTCTCTGTGTCTGTAAGGGGAAATGATGGGGCAAACCAGCAACATGCAGACACACTGATGACAGTTAATGAAATATTTAGGAGATGTTTACATATAAAAAGAGAAAATGATTCAAGAGTCAGAACCAGTAAAGCCTGATGTAATAGTCAAAAATGCTTCTTTTAGCTCAAGCATTTAAGATGTTTTTAAAGAAACAAACAAAACAGTTTTTTCAAACATTGCCTTAAAGAAAAAGCACAGAAAAACATAAGTGACACCATAAGCATAAGGATCTTTTTCCTCTTGATGTTTTTGATAAAGAAATTATAAAAATATGTTTAATGACATATTTATTAGCATTTCTGAGAAAAGTACTAACTCTGTTTTGTCTTCAGAGACGTTCTCTCACATTCTGGAGAATATATCAAGCACAACGTCACAATTTGTAAAACCTGCAGCTGCACGTTAAACATTTACTCGTAATGTCTGACTGATAAAATTCCTCAGTTTGCAGACTTAAAACTATTTTTATTCAAATAAGAAGTTTGCTTCTGATTGGAAATGAGGCCTGGCGTCTCTCAAATAGTAAAATAAAGCTGCAAAAGGACCTTCACCTGCCTTTTGTGAAGAAAGGCATTGCATGTTGAAAGTTATTTATACTTTCATGGAATTATTTAATTGGCATTACAGCAATCAAGCCTTTGAGGTTGGAACTCCTCCTTTCCAGCACAATAACTTTTAAATCTTACTGCTCCAAAACATTAACATTACTTCCAGTCAGCATAAATGTGTTGGTAAAATTAAAAGATCACTTAAAAACAGAATTTTGCTTGGGGTATGAAGCATTTTGGGAATAATTATACTTGCCTAGAAGGTCATATATCTGGTGTTGAATGGTTAAATGTGAAGTTATAAATTATTTGTAGTTGTTCAGATTGGATGCAGATTAATTGGACTTGTAAAAACATGAAACCCAAATGCGACTTTGAAAATGCTGCACCAGCGATCCAGAGACAGAACTGATATTTTGAGTTTGGGGTCCAAACATCTGTGGGTCTCTAACCCTTAACCTCAGTTTTTATCAACCAATCAGTTCTGTAAATGTCCAGTCACCCACATCTCTTCTCCCAGCCTCCACCACACCGGCCATTGCCCTCTGACCCCTCAGACCCCTCCACCTCTCTTCCATCGCTGCCCTTCACTGCGAGCCCCAACATTTCCTCCCTCTTCCTCTCTCCTCCTCCTCTTTTGAACCTTCTCCAGGCAGGCCGCTCACCTCTGATCAAAGAGGGTTGTGTCTAATTCAAGCTGACAGCCACATCAGTTCCACCGTCTGCTGTGATGCAGCACCATGCTGCTGTACTTACACACGGCTCTGAAGAGGCAAACCCACAGTGAGAACAGGGAAATCTGTGTAGGCTCCTAACACATACAGCTGAGTCAGTGCAGGCAGGAAACTAACTGTAGTTGTTGGAGGAACCAACTGCAGAAGAAAAGGGTTTAAAGGGAAAAAAAAAGGAAAAGTTACAGGTCTTCACATGAGGAAGACCTTAAATGTGACATGAAAACCAGTTGAGTCTAATCAGGGGAGCGCTAAACAGCTGAGAGAGAGAGTACTGAGCAGATGGGCTGAGGGATGCAAACAATTAACTTATAACTATTTGTTGATTTTTTTTTTTTTTTAGATGAAAATTAGTTTTTGTTGGGTGTCAAACTCAGTTTCACTGAGGGCCACTTCAGCATATTGGCCCCCCTCAACGGGCCACATTGACGGTACAAATCAGGAGTGCATCCCTGTTAAAACACCCCAGACAAAAGGTTGACTTCCCTCATTCAGGTCTGTAGAGGCTTATGATGATTCAATGGTCCAGGTGTGTTAGAGAAGGAACCATCTAAAGCTGCAGATGGTAGCTCTGGAAAACTAGACTTGGGCAGCCCTAGCATAAATGTATAAAATACAATGTTAAAAATAAATTAAACACCTCATATTGTTAAATGTATTGAAGTTTTAAATATTACATTTGAGTTTCCATGGATGTAAAATTACTGCTCAGTTTAAAAATTACAATATTTAAATCCGTGTTTAAAGGTGAGCAAACAAATAATAAAAACAAGTCAAAGGGCAGACATTATAGACTTTACGCAGAGATTTAGTCTCAGAGGCAACTGAAATCAATTAATTAAAAAAATCCTTTCTGAATATCATCTCATGGTCTCTGAACTAAATGTGTCTTTCTGACCGGAGCTGACAGCGAGTTGAAGAGTTATGGACCGGACGCTTTGGAGCGTCTGGTTAGGAAGCGCATTACAAACCTTTGGTTGAAATGTAGTTTGTAGTCAATTCATGCTCAAAACCTATTTTAAGTCAATCATTGGCCTATAAAATGCTGGGGGGCCACATGTGGCCCGCGGGCCTTGAGTTTGACACATGTGCATTACACCATAGAACTGCCAATTGGTAATTGAAGTAAAGTAGCTTTGATTTCAAGGAAGCCCACTTGCTAAGGAATCATCACCAAAGAGGAAGGCTCTTGTGGTCTCATTGCACCCCAAGAGATGCATAACCTACAAAAACCATTTCTGTCTGGTTTCGAACCAGAGACCTTTTGCATGTAAAGCAAACGTGATAACCACTACACTACAGGAACTGAACTTCTCTGCTTTGTTTCAGTTTGAGGTTCCAAAGTTGATGATGTGAGATGCAACGCAAGAAAGTTTCCACTGAGTCTTGCACTCAGATGCCTGGATTCAGAGTACAGACCATGACACCACAGACCCTTGTTGACCTTTAGTAAACACCTGTGATGAACAGAACATGTAAAATCTGTTTCTGTCTGGTTTCGAACCAGAGACCTTTTGCGTGTAAAGCAAACATGATAACCACTACACTACAGAAACTCATGCTGTTTGCAGTGTTCCTGGTAGATGATCCACATTTTGTTAGAGATCAATGTCAACGATGGGCATGGAACAATGTCAAATACTTAAACCACAGATCCTCTCAGAGAGCACAGTAACTTGGTGAACAAACTGTCAGACTTATTATACTTGTGCCTAATTTCACATTACAGTCCATAAACTAAGCCTGGGATCAACAAATTGTATAGAATACAAATTGTATAAGCCTGGGATCAACAAATTGCTAATGGTCTCTGTAGAACCATTAGCAGAGACAAATGGTTCTACAGAGACTTGGCTAAATGGCTATAAAATAAAATCAATACTTACAAATAAAAGATGGTTCAAAATAAAATTAACACATTAAAATAAAAAATATCTGTGAAATACAATAAACACTTGAAAATTAAAAATGGTTCATAAATAATATCAACACTTCAAAATATATAATGGTTCAAAAATACAATCAACACTTAAAAATACAAAATCTCTGGAAAATAAAATATTATGTATGTTGTTTTAAAAAACATTAAAATATAAGCACTTGACTTTATCAAATCTTCATTGTGGTAAAATCATGTAAGTTCTTCTTAAATCCATGGAAACTCAACAGTTTGTAAGGTAGGTGAGTTAGCTCAGCAGGTTGGAGCACCATGCTGGTAATCCCGAGGTCAGCAGTTCAAACCCCGTATGGGGCAATTCATGTGTGAGGTCTTTCAGAGAATCAACACTTCAAAATAAAAAATGGTTCAAAAATAAAATCAACACTTCAAAAATAAATAAGGGTTCAAAAATAAAATCAACACTTCAAAATTAAAAAGGTTTCACAAATAAAATCACCACTTCAAAATAAATAAGGGTTCAAAAATAAAATCAACACTTCAAAATAAATAAAGGTGCAAAAAAAATTCAACACTTTAAAATTAAAAATGGTTCAAAAATAAAATCAACACTTTAAAATTAAAAATGGTTCAAAAGTAAAATCAACAGTTCAAAGTGTATAATGGTAAATGTTTCTGTCTGGGATCAAAAAATGTATTAGCAGAGACAAAAAATAAAATCAATACTTACAAATAAAAAATGGTTAGGAAGCGCATTGCAAACCTTTGGTTGAAATAGCACGTTAAATTCAAGTCTCCATTACAGACCAGAGAAAACTAAAGAGAATGCAACGTTGTGTTAATCCATTTGAGGAGCCGGCAGTTTATCTTGAGGAAATAAATGACGATGCAAAAGTTAATTAGACTGTAACATGCGCAGTCCGCTGATCAACCACTGCGGACTGTGAATAATTAGAAACCGCTGGGAGTAACTCATCCAGCGGCTTTAACAAATGGAGCCTTCTGGGTTCACGTTACCCAGGAGAGCGGCGCTCTGGAGGAGCTGCAGACGTGACATCTGTCCCTTTCGGAGAAGCGAAACCCCGCAAAAAAAATAAAAAATAAATAAAAAATAAATAAATAAATAAATCCTGGTAAAAGCGCACACCGGACCGCACAAGGGTAAAACACTCATAAAGTTCAGTTGATCTGTTTGGATCAGACAGATCCAACTGACTGATGAATTAGCGCAGATTTTTCTGCAGATGGGAACCAGGAGGAAGTTGTTCAGACCCCAGCGGGTGAAGTGATGTTAATTTAAGTGAAGTCGCTTAATTTAATTTATTAAACGTTATTGGGGTGGTTTTTGCACTACAGAAAAAATGTGGATACATTTATCTGCTTAATTTGTGATGGCATCTGGATTCACGGTGAATATTAACTAAACCGCATAAAATGCGACTAAATAGCCGTTGTTAATATGATTGTAATTTCACGGATAAAAATAGTACATGACCGAGTTTTTTTTAATGTTGTCGGTCAAGATAACGGATAACAAAAAAGTCTAGCGCGACCTGCCGCCCTGACACCAACTCACACACATCTTCTTTCACAGTCTTACTTGTAAATCGATTTTTCTTTTCTTGGACGTTTTCATGTTAGCTTGTCGATGTCTCAGTTTTATTCGCTGGGAAAATCAATAAGCAGCTTGAGGTGACTCTGCTGCTTTCTAGTGGCGAGAAGCCGCAATGTTGGCTGGTAACAATCGGAATGCATTGTGGGAGATGTAGTTTGTAGTCAATTCGTGCTCAAAACCTATTTTAATTCAATCATCGGCCTATAAAATGCTGGGGGGGCCACATAAAATGACATGGCGGGCCTTGAGTTTGATACATGTGGCTTAGACCTTCTTTTAGTGTTGCAGTTTGGCCTCCATCCAGCAGAGGTCATCCTTAAGCGGAGCCAGTTGATAAAGGACGAAGATTGTCAGATCATCCCAATCCGGGACAGAGAAGTACTCCAAACAGTCCGATTTAGGATGCAAGATGCTCTTTATGCAGTTTTGTTATGAAATAGAAACACTCAAAAAGCTTCTTCAGTTTCAACTTAATAGCGTTCGTTCAGCCGTGGTGCATGGCAGAGCAGCCACATTTTCTCATTCAAAAATTACTGATGTGCTCCAAAGGCGAGATAATATGACAGAAAGGCGGCTAGCCTAACAGAGAAAAATTACAGCAACTGTTTTGTTATATTTTATAAATATGTCTAAGTTTAATAATGTGAGAAAGTCGATCAATGAGATCAATCAATGTTAGATCAACTCATACTCATAACTTGCATACATAGAAGGAAACTAATTAATAGTGAGAGAGATGGACTAAAGAGAAAGAATCTACACACCAAAGGAAAAAAAGTCTAACAAGCAGAACATACAAAAACCAGAAACACGAGAATTAAGATAGAAACTAAAAAACAAAGGAATAATAAACAGCATTAAATATGTTAAATTAACTGACTATGTTAAGGTCTAACAATAATAAGCAACCCAGGTATGATCAGAAAAGAAACACACACAAAACCCCCACAAATACCAGAACAAACTGTGGGTGTCGAAGCATCTGGGACTTGCAGTCGTGTCTAAATAACTCCTGAAACGAAACCGAGGTCTCTGTGTTTCTGCTCTGTTTACATACGTTCTGGTTCAAACTCGTTCTTTAGCCTCTCCGCCTCCTGCGCCTGCAGTATTCAGAGATAAAAACGTATAAATTCGTTCTCTGCCTTCTGTCTCCGACCTTCTTGTTGTCAGGTTGTGATGTGCTGAATGTCACGTTAGAAGGTTCTTTTTCTTGACAGTAAATACACAGACAGACGAGTTTGGATCTATAGGCTCCTCCGGGGAATTTATTTAATTTCTTCTTCAACAAGAGAACCTGGCAAAGAAAACTATCTCTTCACATGAAGAGATGAAACGTTTAAGGATATTAAAAAGGTTGTGTGACCATGTTTTCGATGCCTTGGTGACTTTTGATCTCTGCCTCACCGATTCATGCTGAAGAGATTCAAAGATATCAACAAAAACATGACATGCTCCAAACATTTTCATTTATGTGAAAGTCTGCTTTTGAAAGTAGAATATAATTACATCATCTAACCTTTTCTCTGCGGTTGTTCTGCTTTGCTGTTGTCAGTCAAACTTAAACTTCCTTAAATTTTCAAAATATAAAAATGTCAGGATCTTGCATTGTTTGAGTTTTATTTGTGCTCCTTAGTTCGTTCTATTAGTTCTGCCTTGTTTCTATTTTTACTTCTGTTCCTGTCGGTGTCTAGTCCTTTTCCTAGTCAGAAGTTTTTATGATTCTTCTCATTTCTAGTTATTTTGTGAGATTTATTTCCTAGTCTCCAATGTGCTTTCCCTAGACCTCCCCTCCCACCCTCCTTCTTCTTCTTCTTCTTTCCTTTTTTATGGCGGTTGGCAAATAACTTATAGGTACATTACTGCCACCTTCCAGATTGGAATATGGATCAGACTTCCCTCGTCCCCTGTATCATTTCCTCTCTCTCTTTCTCTCTCTCTCTCTCTCTCTTCAGCCTCCCTTCTGCTCTCCCCACACCTGCAACCCGTTAGCTCATCAGCCCAGGTCTTTTGTTCTGGGCTGAACAAAAGACCTGGGTTAGGGTGTTGCACCATTTTCTGTGGTGTAAGAAAATGGATGGATGGATAGATGGATGGATGGATGGATGGATGGATGGATGGATATAACCATAAAAAGTAAAATCAGAGAAACTGATTATTTTTCAGTGGTCTATTAATTTTTTTCAGAGCTATTTATGGTTTCTACTGTTGTTTGGAATAATATTTGTAAAGTGTTTCCCTCCTTTTGTTTTTGCTTTTTTTCCCCTCTTATCTCAACTCAATATATTTTTTTTAAAAATAACTCACTCTTTTTTCCCATTACAGTTAAGAAGCAAATATGATTTAAATTGTAATCTAATGTATTTGATTTCCCCTTTTTGCTTTTGACTTTATATTTTTTAACAGCTGCTTTTTCTTTTGTCTTGTTTGTTGTTTTGTTGCTGGTCAGTCCTTCATATTTCCTCACAGCAGGACAGATTTCTCACTGATTGCTAATTGCTGCATGTTTTGCTCATTTGTAATCACTCAGCTGTCAGATACCACATACTCTGATCAAACCTTCATTATGTGGCTGTAATGTAACCAGAAATTATGTTTATTAATATTTGTTTTAAATGTCTGGCTCATTTAGAGTTTAATCTTACAGTTTATTTGCACTAAGTGACCACATTATTTGGATACAACCTCAAGATGACTGAACTGAATCTGTTTTGCAGATGAGGAGACATGACAGACCCAACGGACACGAGGAAAACAAGGTATTTGCACTCACACAGTGCAACAACAGTTGTGGGCACAGCAAACGTGTTTTATGCTCAGTGTAGACATGGAGGCCACGGAGAGGCTTGTACATGTCTGTTCTTATCAAAGTCTGCAACTCTGCCTGTCCCACATTTTGCTGCCAATCCACAGCAGCTGGTAAAACAACTTCCACCTCCAACATTTTTCTGTCATGTTCACCACTTGTGAGGTTCTTGGCTTTGTCCACTTAAAAATAAAACAAATTGAACTCTTAGTTGGCCAAAAAAAAGGCCAAAATGTAAAGTCAGTAAAAAAAAAAAAACGTTTTTATAGGACTATTGTATTTTAAAGAAAAAAAAAACAATAGAGAAATATAAACTTTCTCTTTCAATAAATAATATTAAGAAAAATCCACTTTTATGTGAATGCAGTTATTAACTCAGTGGGAAAATATAATTCATGTTTCAGCAGAAATTAACTTTCATGATAAGTGATGAAATTTTGAATTTTGATAACCACCAGTCGCTACATAATTTGTTCCTTGTCAAACTCATTTAAATCTATGTTTCCTTCTTCTAATATACAAACTTTGAGGACAAAATGTCCGGCTGCTCCCTAACCGGTACCATGACCAAACGATGTCAGTGGTCATAATGTTCTGCCCATTTTATGTATATTGCTTCTGAAAACCTGCACTACATTCAGTTCCTTTGGTGTAAAAATGAAACTATAGGCTACAAACAAATCGAAAATAACCAAGGTATGTTTTATTATTTCTGCATAATTTCAGCATCCCGTCTTTATGTTTGAATAAATAAATTAGCTGCACCCCAGAGGAATACCGCCTGGTTTTATCTGACATTGCAGGAAGACTGCAGAGTAATAATAAAAATGAAGTGAAAAGAAGAAAACCAGGTCTATAAGGACCTCGATGTATTTTCGAACAAATGTAAAAAGCAATATTTGCATTCAATAAGCAGCACATGATCAGTTTGCTGGAAACTGTTTCACTGGAAATCTTTAAAAAATAGATCAACAGCAAGGCTTCTTTCTGAGAGAGATGCTTGAAACTATTTTAGGTTTTTGGCTTCAAGGAATAAGCTTTATTATCCTCGTGTTTGGCTGCTGGTTCAGTGAGTTTTACACGTAGAGTAGTGACACTTACACCCCTGGAAGAGCAGAGTTTGGGCTTTCATGAAAAGGGTTGCTTTGTGGGTAGAGCTGTGTTGCTGTGTGTTTTTCCAGTTATGTGTTACGGGTGGAATGATTGGAGTTCTTTGGCTGTTTGCTTGTTCTAGTAGAACTCAGAACAACTGGAAAAAAGCGAGGATCAGGAAAATGTCCTTATTTTAGCACACAAAAAAATCGCCCTTTGTTGTTTAAACACTTGTTTGATTGTCTGTCTGTAGCATGTACAAGTACACACACCCGACACTGCTCAGCCATGCAGACCCGGAGCAACTTATCATTAATGCTGTGGCATAACTTCAGACTTATTAAAATGGGCCTCTCCTAATCCAAATTCAATAATTTCTGCAACTCTCCCTCCGTGCGCTGGCATCATGCTTTCCTCTATCGAAAGGAGGAGATTCATTATCTCTTGTTTAAACAGGGATTATGCTGATCGCTGCGTCTTAAGGCAGAAGACATAAAGACTCTTAATAAAATTCTTCAGCCTCTGCAGCAGTGTGCAATCTCATCTAAAAGCAGTTGGACCCCTTAACAATATCACACACACACATGCACAACGCCTCCTTTCTTTGCTAAATCTTAACTTACCTTCTTCTTGTTGCTGTTTCACTCCCTTCCAGATAATCCCCGTTTCCTCATCATTTGTTGCTAAAACCTGCATTGAAATGTGTTTTTTGCCGCATTTCTAATCATTCGGAGTCTCATAAGATTATCTCCTTCGGTAAATCTGCATCTCCACCCTTTCAACCAGAGCAAAGACCAACACAAATGTCTCAGTTTTGCCTTAATCTTCTGAAGAGTGTGAAGCATCTTTAATGAAATGTTGTAGGTTTGTATGTAGTAATTCAGGAGGTGAAAAGCAAATTAAAAGTAGGGGGGAAAAAATGCGAACCTAATTTTATATGTTTGATTCTGGGGTCAGTGCTGCTGTCCAACAGCTGGAGTCAGTTTTTATCAGACTTTATTCGCTGAGGAAGACGTGAGGGGAATTTAAATGAATCCTTCATCACCTGAACTTCATCATCAAGCTGGAAAGTATTCAACAGTATAACACAAAATAATTCAGTTTGCCTCTTATATAAAATTAAGCAGGTCCATGATTTTATTTCGCACAAATAGTCACTTTTATGCCAAACTGTTGTTTTTCTGCAGTAGATTTTTTTTATTGCAGTGAACTCATTAGACGCAGGAGAATTTAGAGAAGAGACATCTAACCAACCAACCAACCAAGTTCAGGGATCAGAGATCAGAGGTTTTACTGACACTTTCAGTTCAAACTCCAGTTAATTTCCCGCTGCTGTTTATCTGGCAGTGGAGGTTATTTTATTAAAGCGTCTGTCTTCGTGATGTCCTCACACTCTGACAGCTCTTTGTCAGCTGAACTTGGCGAATGATTGACTGCGAGTCATAATGCTTTCCACACAACGTCACAATATTTCCTCGTTTTGTGCCTGACTTTTCCCATTTGCTCTCATTTCGTTCTCATTTAGTTTGGCTGTTCTTCCGATGCACAGCTCAAGGTGCAGGTGAACTTTCAGTTTGCTCACTGCTAATATCAAACCATCTTATGTTCCTTGTTAATCCTTGCAGGATTATCTCCAGTGATAATTTGGAAGGAAATGGGGCACTTTTCCAGTCTATCACAGAGGAATATTTAGAGCTGCCAATAAACCTTTGATGATTTGCATGTTTTTGGATTGTGGACGTGAATGTTCAGAAAGAAGCCATGCCTGGAAAGCATGCAAAAGCCACACAGTTAAAACCACAGGCTCTTTACTGGAAGGCAACAGTGGTAACAAATATACCTTATTTGGCAGTCCTTATATAAACCACATGGGCCAGACTGCATGACCTTTTGCAGAAAACAGCTGTCATCTAGAGCTCTCAGGTGTTGGGTCTGTAGTTTTCAGTGTCTGAGAGCATCATAGTCGATGTATCCGAACTTCATGTAGTTCAGATTTTAATCAGGTGATCTCAAAGACGGTGCAAGAAAACATGAATAGGACGTATTACACTCCTATAAATTCTAAAGAAATGAACATTTGTTAATTAAACAAGTCTTTCAGATCACCAGACTGAGTGAGTGACTCTGCCTGTCATTATCGATGTTCATTTAAAAGTTCAGACCAAAGCAAACACCAGAGCTCTATATCCAAACCTTTAAAAATAAATACATAAAATATGACCTGTTCAGAAAGAGAATCAATATTGCATGTTTGTCTGGAGGAAAGCAGCAGATGCATTTGCAGTGCTGACTTTTCCAATTTCTACATCTGAGATTACCATAGCTTTCGAGTGTGCAGCTCATTTTGAAAAACCAAATTTCATTCAGTTGCTCCTGTAGCTGTACGCCCCGAGGCTCTGCGGGAGAGGAGGGGGAGCGGGGTTTATTAATGAAATGAGAGACAGTGTTATTTAAATCACCTCGGCAGCATAACCTGAGGCCTAACACGGGCACTCTGCTGCTTTCAAGACCTGTTTTCATACTTCAGCCAGACAAACAGAGTCTAATCGTATATAAAAATAAGTTTGAATTGATACACACCGGTAAACTTAGTCACACTGAATCTCATCAGCATATTGAATAAAATCACAAGTAATTCTCTTCACACCTGTGCTCCAGTGCTCTTGAAACAAAACAAACCTAAAATACTTTTACATTTCAAGGAATGCAATCATTTTCCTTTTGAACTCTTTCGCTTAGTTCAAGGCAGTGTCTGGGTGCGTTTCTGCAGTGTTGGTGTATTTAATGTCAAAGGACAGGCGATGCTGTGGTGATGGATGGTTTGTGCAACCAGTAAAGAACTGAATTTACAAACACAAGCAAGACTCAGAATTATTTTTGACAAGAAGAGCAAGGTGAGATATAACTTACAGAGACCCTGGCTAATCATGGTTCAGTATTTGTAGATTTGTTTGTAATGCATATTTAAGACTAACTTGTGAAGCTGAAACACCTGGGCGAGATGCTACTTGACTGGCGTTTCCAACCCAACATTGCTATTCATTTTTCTTAACACTAACTGGCTGTACCCCCAACAACAGAGATAAGGAAGACTATTATAGTGCCTGGACTGTAAATATAGATATATTTGAACAAAATACACGGCTATAATTATTTTTAGAGGCGGATTTCAGCTATTTGCAGGCGGTTCTGGTTCCTAACCCCAGTGACTGCCAAGGGTCCACCACTATAATTAAAATTTTAAGCATTTTCTTGTCCAACAACAGGAATGCTACACTGAGTTTGTCCAGCATTATGGTTTTAAAAACTATAATAATGGGGAGCCTTCAGACGTCTTAGAGCCACGCAGCAGCTCCTGTCGCCCCACACTGCCGGCTTGTTTTCTTAAATCTCAAATCTGTGCGGGATATTCTCGACTTCACTTGTGATTTATGAACAGCCAGAGGGAGCTCAGAGGTGGCTGAAGACGGAAATGTTTTATGAAAGAGTATGTTGGTGTTGCACAAATCTCCTGATAATTAGCTTTCTAAAGTCGTATTAAAAATAAATCTGCTAATATTTTTGAACATTCATTAGCAGTCTTAGCTGGTTTCTTGGCATTGGTGCTGATTTTTGTAACATGCACTGCCTAGCCAAAAAAAAAAACAAAAAAAAAAAAAACGTCGCCATCTGAATTTAACTCGAGAAATAGGTATGAGTTTCCTATTGGAAAGTTACTGCAAGGACAAATGTCTTCCAGCTGGCAACAAGTTATCTAAACCCAGCTGATGCAATGAGTAGCTTCCCATTGCAGAAATAACTGTGGAGTGACGCATCGTGTTGTCGTGGAAAAGATGTCATCTGTCAAAGCATCAAGCAGAGAAAGAGAACTGTCCAACATGTTGTTAAAAACTGGAAGGAAAGTCCAAACCATTGTCTCTGAAGAAGAAATGTGGTCGGGAAAAATCCGGAATGGCTGTGATTGGTAATCAAATTGGAGAAAAGCAAATGTAGAAGTCAGAGTTTTGATTAACGGAAGGTAAGAGTAGTTCACTGTGACACATGGATGGGTCACCACACAAACCGGAACCCCACTGAGGATCTTTGTGAGGTTCTGGAGAAGGCTGCGGATGAGCTGATGTTCATCTACTAATGCTACGTAGATGAACATCATCAGTACAGGACTATGGTGAAAAAATGATGCAAAACTGGATGGAAATAAATCTCTTTACATTAAATTGATGATGGCCGCAATCAAAGGTAAAGGTAAATAAATTAATGTTCACTTTTCTTCTTTTTTTAGCAAAAACCAGTCCAATTTTGTCTTCAAGGCCTTCCATAGTTGTTCAAAGCTCCAACAGATAAGATTTGAACATTTCATGCAATAAAGAAATTTGTTTCTGATAGGAAATGAAACAAGTGTCTCTTAAAATGTAAATAATGTAAAAGGAGGAGCAAGTGTGACAGCTTATCTATAGTAAAGTTAAAAGAATACTTTAAACCCGAATGTGCAAGAAGTATGAATAATATTGAGCTTAACTGTATTCCCACTTCTTGTCAGCATTTTGTTCTTGATTTTTAAATACAATTTTGACACCAACTTTGAACGAAATGAACAAAAGGACCCTCAGAGATAAAGATGTGAAACTACTAAACTGATGCTATAAGATACTTAATCTGGTTATGGATCTAATAAACAGAAAGTTAACCTAATTTTAAATGTCAGATACACTGAGCCTGTTTGTATGAATTGCACATTAATTGGAATGATCTTTTATTATCAATTTTCTTGTTAACTCTGTACAGCACAAAACATTTCACACAACTGAACTGTGAACTGGGAAAATTGTTTGTGCATTCAACAGGATCTCCAAAGACAATTACCCACCAAAGGCACACGATGTATTTAAATGCGTGTGTGTGTGTGTGTGTGTGTGTGTGTGTCTTCAGCGAGCCGAGGCTTTAGAAGCTACCTGTTCTCCCAGAACAATTAAGTCAAGCCTCTTTACAGTATCTCCGCTCCAATTAATTTTAATATTTAAACAGCCATGCAGAGACTTCTGAACCCGCTAATGCAAGATTAGAGTAAACTCAATTAAATATTGATGGCCATAAATAAACATTCTAATTTGGAAAGCCGCTACGGAGTGCCATAAATCTGGAGGAAAAAAATGTTCTCAGCTGAAACGCTTTGCTTATTAGCTGAGCAAATGTTGAAATTGGAGGTCAGGAAAGGAGGTGAGAGGAAGGATGAAAGACGAGTCCTGGAAGTCAAAACAGAAGCAAAGACTTCACAGTTTTGACATTTTTGAATATAAAAGCTTGTTTAAAAAGCATCAGGCATGTTTTATTTCCATATACTGACAATAAAACTGCTTCAAACAATGAATTGATTTCTTTCCTTGTCTCCTTTGTGTGGTATATAATAATATACCATTCTGAAGATGTTTCATTCATATAAAGATCTGTCAAAACTTGGATGATCTTTGCAGAATTTTGATTTAGCGTGCATCAAGAATGTCGTGAGGAAGAACAAAAAACTTACATGATGTCAAAGTTGTTGATTGTCATGGTGGTTGCATGTCAAAGCCGCTAACAGCAGTGGAAGCTTTTGAGAAGTTGTTTCCTACACTCAGTGGTGTAACTTGGTCCCTGGAGAAGGTAAATGAGGAGTGGCAGGGTGGCCTGGTTCAAGTCACGGCAGCAACCTCATCATGCCAACAGTAAGCCGGCGCTGTTCTAAGTAATTTATTGCAATGCTCCTGCATAACCAACAAGAATGCAGTAATTTGGTTTGTTGTTTCCTGCAGCCATTGTACAGTGCATACTGTGGTAAAACCAGCTGACCAAATGTGCTGGAGTTCCGCTCGAGTTGCTGGGTAACGGCGAAGTGACTTAACAATCGAAAGGTTTTTGAAACGGCTCATTTTCTAGACACCAATAAATATTAACTAAAAATTAAAAATGGCTGGGTGGCTTTTTATTAAGCCATTGGGTTGATTTTTAGAAGCAGTTGAGACCCAACTGGAAGTACAAAAATGTGCAAAACGTGGATTTTAAATAATAAATTCCGACTAATACAACTCATAATAAATGGCTTTTTCAATTTGAATGAGCATTTAAAATTAGACTTTATTAAGAAATGTTGCTTAAATATAGATATTTTATAAAATGCCACCCAATCCAACTTCACCCCTACTAAATACTTGAATGGAAAAGAAACTTCCTGTTTGATATCCAGATTTTAAGGAATAATCTTTTTCCACAGATGACATGTTGGATCGTACCACAATGGAGAGCAAGCGAAGATCTATATCTGCTGCTCTTCTAGACGCCATTCAAAATAAAGTTACTTGTCTTTAGATTAACTAATCTCCACCAGCTGGTTGGAATAAGACTGATCTGAATGGAGTGAGCTGGAAAATTTGGCCTCATTAATTTGGAGTGAGATTTGGCAACCCTGGATAATTAAGGCGGTATGATTGTGGTCGGATTCAGAAAGCAGCAGGTAAATGTCTAACGGTGAAGACCTGGGATGCAGCAGCATCACACCTGTTTTCACACCTCCATTACTCTGGTCTCAACTAAATGCAATGCAGGCCTTAAGATATGACCTCCATGTCTAGAATGCTCTGTCTGGGCTCGTCTCTATCAAAGTCCAATTAGTCTTTGGCGGCAGCGGAACTCAAATGCATACTTGAACTTGCGGAGGACTTAACCTCACATCTCTGACCTGTGGGACATCGCCGTGCTGCCAGTTTATCAGAGAGAAGTTTTCTGTGGCTTTAAACGATCCCCCTTCAAGCTAACTGAATCACTTTGTCTCATCTTAAAAGGCTGGAAGAAGC
Organism: Poecilia formosa; assembly: GCF_000485575.1. Lineage (NCBI taxonomy): Eukaryota > Metazoa > Chordata > Actinopteri > Cyprinodontiformes > Poeciliidae > Poecilia > Poecilia formosa. The sequence goes on along the minus strand of NW_006800062.1, from coordinate 649,941 downwards.
AGAAGAAGTTCTAGACGGTAGCATGTCCTTGAGAGGCCGTCCACGTGCTCGCCTCTGACTGACAGTGAATCATTCATGGAGCTCAGGAAACATGATGAGGGCTTGATTAAGGGAAGGGAGAGATCAGCTCCAGCGGTAAATCAGCCCAGACTGAGAACTGATTAGACCAGATTTTTTTTACATGAAAAACCGAAGGAGCTGAAAAATCTTCTGCCACACGCTCCGGTGAATCCGTTTCCCCCCCAAATAACTGCAACTCTTTTCACAAATGATTCATGTCATACACACATTATAATCATTAATACGTCATGTCGGAACATTTACGAAGGAAAATCTTTTTAGATTTTCATCCATATTCATCTTTTACAGCAACTTTTCAGCTCAGCGCAGTCGAAGATGCTCCACCTGAATGTAAATTCATAATCAAAGGCAAACATGTACACTCAGACGGCTACACACACATTTTAACAGAGCTTTTTCAACTTCAAGCTCATGAATTCATAAGACAGCATCTATGCCAGGCACAGCAGACTAACATGACAGCCTCCTGACAGCTCCTGTACACAGGCAGTCTGCTCTGTGCTTTAGATATACAGTATATTTTGAAAGGCATTCAAGAGTCAGGAGTTGGGGGATGGGGGGAAGGAACAGCACATGCATAAATAGAAATCAAACATTCAGCCGCTGAGATTTTTGGCACTTTGAGCAGAGAAACTGGGGGAGGAGGGAGGTGTCAGGGGCTGTGGCAACGGGGTTTGACAAGAAAGCCACGATGGGCAGCAGCCGCTGTCAGAGCGCCAGGTGGTGATGCGTGAACTGGGAGGAATGGAGATGTGACGCCGCGGATTCCCCCGATGGTCGGCGAGGACAGCCAGGGGCGGCGCGACCCGCTCTCGACACGAGTCCACCTGTCAGAGGCCCAGCCAGCTTCTCCTGCACAGCAGATCTGCTGCTTTTCGTCGCCCCAAAATGCATTTGATAGAAGGTTATTGCAGTTTGGCTTGGACGAGCTGCAAAGGAATAATTGATTACTTCACATCCTGCAGCTTGTGATTCAGCTAATCGATCGCGTTCAGAGCCAAATAATTATTACGTCGCTGATTTTAAGGCAAAACTCATGGTAGGCTTCCCTTATTCATTCAGCCAACTTTAAATTTCAGTCTAACTGTAGGTGTCATATCCAATGATGTAGCTTTTAACTGAATGCATTTCAATTGTCCAGTTTAATCTTTTGGTTTGACATTATATTATAAACTGTCTTCTTGAAACGTTTAGGCTAAACTCCACTGATCGCTCTCTAAACATTCACTGAATCCCACCCAGCGGTTTACTCTAAGTCCATTTCCTCTTAAAACACTGGAGCTTTTCTAAAGTATCTGACTGGACAATGTTTCATTTTCAACACTGGTGCCATTTATGGCCAAGTTGGGTTCAAGTTGTGGCTTAAGGAGAAATGCAGGAAGTTGTTTTCGTCAGTATCTCACACCTGTAGGTGGCGATGAGATCAACTATCATGAATACATATTGACAGAATCCATCATTTCGTTGCAATCATTTGCATTTTTAGTTCATATTTTAACTTAATTGGTCACATAGTTGCAAAACAAGAACGTAGCAGAAATTACAGCAAATTTTGTTTTGGTTTTGTCAGCAGGACTAAAAACTGATGGAGTTCATGAAATGCATGTGAATCTCAGTCTGCTCCCCTTCAAAGATTGGAAAAATTCATCAAAGTTAAATTGAATTAAAGGCAGAAATTTACAACTTTCACTTTAGTTTCTGTTTTTCTTTTGGTATTTTCTATCTTGTGACAAAACAAGAGAAGTTTTTGTGTAATTTTATCAGTCTGATGCTGTTTTCTTTTTAAATAAAGAAAAACACAGAAACTGTTTTTTCATTAAACAATCCACATACATACACTTCAGCCTTTGTCCATTAAAATCTGGCCCTTAAATGTTCTGTGTTGTCTTTTAAACCCCAAACAAAAGATGGATATTTTTTTTAAGTAAATAAAAGTAAAATTAATACCTGAATCTTTTGAATTTTGTAATTTTCTCGGATTCGTTCAGTCATAAACTAGTTTTCTGTTCATTTATCCAAAGTAAGATAAACACTTAATAGTGTTTACCAAAGACAAGGCCAGTTTATACAACTAAAATATCACAAACCTGACGAGTGAGACAAATTCTAAAAACAATATTTATTTCTTAAGGTTTTTTACACTTACATGAAGTTTTGGATTGTTCCTCAAATGACATCATATAAAGATTTAAAGAAATGTTTATCTCTTTGGATATTAAAATTATTACGTAATCTCCAGCTCTTTTCTTTTTAGGAAGTTTGGACACAAATCAGAATAAAAGCCCTAACTCGTTTCTTGTTGCCCCTTTCTCTCTTTGTCCATCTATCTCTTTGCATCTCTGGACAGCGGATGTCATGTTTTTTGTTTTGTTTTTTTTAGTCAGCATGGGAAGCAAAAGGCAAAAGGCTGCAAGGGAGGAAAAAAGCGTTCATTCATATCACCATAATACTCTATTCATGAAACCCCATGCGCTTTTATTATTTAAAGCGCTCTCCCAGCACAGAAAGCTCCATCCTGTCTCATTGTGGAGCCATCATCTGAGGAGCTATTTCCACAGAGGCAAAAAATAGTCCCATTTGTGAAATACTGATTATCTAAAATGGGACCCCAGGGCCTCAGTGGAGGGGAAGACCGGATTCCACACTCTTCCACATCCCACTGGTGGATTAGGATTTTTTCCCCCTTTTCTTCATCTTAACTCCGCTGGATGCTAATAAAGAACAATGCAGATCTGAATGTGTCTGTGGGAAATTTATAAAAAAAGCTGAATGAATGCATCATTTTTAAAGTGTTTGATTCTTTTTATTAGATATGACAAAGACAATAAAGTAAAAGTGTGTGCACTGTCCTGCCTTCTGCCATTGTTTGGTTCCGTAATCTAATTTGCCTCGACACTCTGCCTTTTGTTGCCTCCAAATCATGTGAATCCCAGACTAATTGAACACGTATTGATGGAAATGCCAACATCTCAGCACCTTTATCGCTCACAGGGGTGGAGCGCCGCCAACACTTTGACAAAGACGGGGGCCGCCGCAGAAAGAGCGTGGAATATGAGGTCAGGACTCGAAGACAAAACCAATCTGATTTACACTGTAAGAAGAAAGCGCTCAGCCGTCACATGTACTGTACGCACCTAATCAGAATGAGGGTGCTAAATACAGGCAATCAAGACGGATTCATCAGAGCTTTCTTTTCTTGCCAACGAGGGCAGCGAACTGTAATTACGTAGACAGCAGCCTCTGCGACAGCCACCCGCGCTAGTTGTAATTTTGCCCAATTTACACTTGGAGCCTTCAAAGAGCCTATAATTTGGATGCCTTCAGCGCGGCGATGAAGTTGGCACAGACGGCTGCACCTTTTGTGCTAACATGAAATGAGCACACGTGTCGAAGGAAGAGCAGGGATTTTTCCGATATATTCCTGTTGAATTGAGGTAAAGTATCCCGTAGTGATGGAGATTTTATTCTGATGCCTATCCAAACCAACATGTCCCGACATGAAAAAGTAATTGCCCTCTAAACTTAATAACAGGTTGTGCCACCCAGAACGGCAGCGACTGCCATTAAGCGTGAGTCTTTCAACTCACTGTGAAGGAATTTTGACCCACACATTTCGGCCATTTTGGAGGGTTTTTAGAGAAAACAGTGACACCTTGGTCATGGTCAAAGTCGTTGACTTCCATACTTCCTGCTCCAGTGCAAGGCGAGGCAGTGATTAGCTGTGATCACCGCGCCATGGCACACACTGGAATGAATGAACTTATTTAGTTTTTCTGATTGGCCATGAATGGATGGGGAAAATGCGCAAGGTGGGGCAGGAAGTACCACGCCACAATGGTAGGGGGCAGTGCTGAGCCACACGGGCACAATAGGCCTGTTTCCATGCATTAAAATGACTGAAAACAGAAGGAATCTGTTTCGAGGTGACTCTTCTGCTTGGTGATTTTCACCCCAGAATTAGAATTAAATGAAGATGATCAACATATATTAATGGAGAATTATAGCAGTGTGGAGTTAATTTACAAATTATAAAATTATACATTATTTCAAAATTGAAACATAAGCATCTATTTTGGGCTTTAGATATTTGTACACACAACACACCAACAGATTTTAATCATTCAGATGTCAGACATAAATCTCACCAAACCTCCAGATCAAATCTGAGCTCAGAGTAAATAAACGTTTCTGGAAGGAAGAAGCAAAACTCTGATGTCCACCGGACTTTCTGGTGCACCATCGGAGTTGTTTTGTCTTCTATGTTTTGGATTTTCCATCGTGTTTCAGTAACTTTGCTTTCTGATTGGCTGCATGTCACATTCAGCAGGCTGCATTTGTCCTGAAGAGAGCGATCACCTCCACTGGGTGGATAAACACAGTGTTGCTTCTCCATATCATCCATTTGATCAGATGTAAATCCCTCATGATGTTTGCTCTTTAGTCCTTTCTGCATTATTTTCTGTTCCAAAGTTCATATTTTGGAGGAAATCGCAACATCACACAACTTTAGAATAATATCTGGGTCACTGAACATTTATTCGTCCATATTGTCATGGATCAAGCTTAAGACAAAAGGGAGAAAAAAGGAGTTTTCTGGGTCAGACACATGTCTGACCACATGACACGGCTGCCATGTTTTCTCCTTTTCCTGTCCTGCTCCGTCTCTCCCTCCTCTCTGAGGGCTTCTTAATGACTAACCTGCCAGGATTAGCATGTCTTCCTGTTTCACACTGTGGTATCCAACGCCCTGCTCATTCTCTAATGAACAGCCCGGCTCCAAGGACGGAGCAGATGAGGGGATGGAAGCGTATGAGAAGCACAAAAGCCCACATCACAGCTGAGCTTCACATTTCAGATCCTTCACCCCCCACGTTGAGCCAGGGCAGGTTTTTTCTTTCTTTTTTTTTCCCACTTCTCGCACCCTTTTAACACCCTCCATCGTTCCCGGCTTCCGATGCCGAGGACAACTTAATTAATCACTGTACAGCTCTAATGAATTGACTAGCCGGGTTGTATTGATCCCAGGGGTATCAACGGCGCGCCTTTGTGAAGTCTAATACCCTCTTCTGAGCACAGAGATCAAACATTTTGAGGAAAAAAGTGGGAAGGGATATCACACTAAAACCTTTTCTTCACTTGAAGAGCGAGGTCAGCTCAGAAGACATTGACTGGAGCCACTTCAGCAAATATGTGCATTAGGTAGAAAGCAAATCCTCTTCTTCATCCCCCACACGATCCTCCTCTCTCCTGCAGCTTGTGTTACATGTGTCACATTTATAGAAATAACATTCCTTTCATCAAGGGAATTAGCGTTATATTTCAGGTTGTCTTAAATCAGAAGGGGAGCTTACAGCTGACTAAAGTGTTGTCACGCCACCGCCGCAGAGGAGGCGGGGGGGATTTGGCAGACTTCCTCCGAGACTGGATCACAAGGATCTTTTTCTGGGCCGAGGTTAGATTTGGCGTTGATCTGAAAGGCTAATTTGATGCCGCATCACAGCTGTGAAATTGCAGCACTGTAGGCCTCTCATTTAGGAATACGGAGTGGACAACGCTGTCGCCACTTCTAAGACATCAGTTAAAAACCCGGCCAATTAGAGCCTTGAAACGGACAAGGAGCGAAGAAATGAAATTATTAGTAAAAGTTATTGTTTAAAGGAGACTTTGTGTTTTTCCCCAAGCAATTTAAAAGAAAAATAGATAAAAAAAAGTTAAGTTAGGTTGTTTGGACCTTTCATAAACCTTCAGATTGTATCGTTACCAATCACAATGAACTGCCCCTCACCTAGCAACCCAAGAGAAGCCCAGCCTGTTACCTAGCAACCCTGGCAAAGCCCAACTTGTCACCTAGCAACCCACTATGTTTGGTCAGCTGGTTTTACTGCTGTACACGTTGTACAATGGCTGCTGGAAAAGACTAGTGTTTTTCTTTATTGACTTACCATCAAGAAAACACTTGCTACATTCTAGATGGCTGTGCTGGAGGCTCCATTTCTGCTTTTCAAAGATGTGCAGGTGTACAATTGTGCATTATTTTGCAGCTGTTTTCACATCAGTGTGAACGTTGAGTTGAGGGAGCGTGGCCAGCTTCTGAAATCAACTCAAAATACACAGAACTGAGCAGACTGAAATGTCATTAATGAAGAATGATTTTGTTTGTTTCAGTCCATAGACCTATCCTAGCCTGTTCAAGAAAGCATAATAAACCACCTTTAAAATCAAACTGCTTATTTTTGTACTCAAAAGAAATCAGAAAGTTGTAGTTTCCCATCTACAATGCAGGATTTTCCATCTCCATAAAATCAGACAGGAACAATGTTAATCTGAGTCTATAAGTAGCAGCTGTAATAACCTGCTGCTGCATTTCGGGTCAACCCGCCTGCTCACTGAGATATACATTTCCTCCCACAAACCTCTCGTTGCTAATGAGGAATTCATTCTCCTGATTGGTTTGTGCAACATTTCTGTAAATCCTTGAAGGCTTAGAAACAAAGCTAGTGTTTAGCTTTGAATCGGTTGAGTCTATTACATATATTTATATCTTGACAAATCACAAGCAATGTCATCTCAAGGCACTTTAAAATACAGACGCGATTTATATTTTATCTTTAGACAGGATGAAAAGTATTCAGCATTCAGAGTCACATGTTTTAGAAACATGTTGTGTTTGTCTTGTTGAAAAGATGATCAGATTTCTTTTATGACCTTTAAAGTTTGTTGTGGGTCGGCTTGTGTCTTTATGCTACAACTTGACTTTTCCTTCAAACACTTTTTATTTCCTTAAGCATTTTTTATTAAAAAAGAAATGTAAAAAGACTGTTTACTGTATCCAACTGCCTCGTTGGAAGAGGAGATGCTGTGGAAGCTCAACAATCCTGCGATGTTCATAGACAGAAAGCCTTTGTGCCTTTGCCATAGAAAGGTCACGACATGCGAATGCTTGACAGAAAATGACAGGAAAGCCATATTTATGAGCACTTTTCTGTTTTTCCATTTCTCCATCTCTTGCCCTTGTTTCTTCTTTTTGCATTTTGAAGCTCTGGTTGCAAATCACAAAATATAAATACCTGTAATTTCTTCCCTGGTCTTAAGATTTGATCAGGCATGAATAATCAAATCAATCCAATCATGCAGACAGATGCAAATTCAATATTGCACATTAAAATGTCATCCTGGTTTATTAAATTATTTGATGAGAAGTTCTCATCAGCTCAGTACACAGAGTTGGTCCGATGTTCTGCAGGGCAAAAACCACATTGATCCACAAGTTCGACTATCCAGGACACTCTCCTCCCCAGAATCTTTTTCCTCTCTGTAAAATATTTATTCTGTCATATCACAGCTTCAGACATTACTTCTGAATGTCGCCAACGTTTTAAAAAAGGCATATTAAACTAATCCTTGTAAGATCAAGGCTCAGTCATGCTTTACGCCGGTTTGTTGTACTCCTCTGCAGAGGTGACGTCAGCTTCTCACAGGTTTTATTCACTCATCCGCTCCAGGCACAGCAAGTCCAATCTTCTCAGCAAATTAAATGTTAAAAGGGGTACATGGAGAGAAATGTCCCCGTTCGACTTGTAATTGAGAGACTAATCCAATGTTATGTTGCAAAATAAGCAGGTAATGAAAGTAGCAGTTACCGGAGACATTCTGCTTTAATCTTTGTTGCTGCAGACTCTCGGGTCGAAAACATGCACAGATGGATTTAAGAAGTTGCTTTTTCCAATCAAGAGTTAGAAATTATCCCCACCTGCCCGAGGGGTGGAGGTTAGAAAGGTGCACCTGTTCTGAAGAGAAATTACCCGAGCCATTCTCTGGCCACTTCGATTGTGACGAGGATGCTGCAAATTGTTAATGTGAGGCAAAGTGTTTTTGAGAAAATTCTCGGTGAATTTGTTTGGCTGATTAATTCAGAACTGTGCAGATGTGTGAGTCTCTCAGCCTGTTATTGGAAGTGGTTGACGTGTTTTTCTGCGACTGGAGATGCCAGCAGATTTAAGCTGCGAGGACGCAGACACTACAGAGCCCTTAAACAATAGAGTCAGTCAGCAAAGTTTCTCTGCCATAAAATAAATCCCTCTCACTCTCTGCAACTCCCTGCCTCCGTCTCTGCAGCACAAACTACATATCTACATTTGTACACAATGCCTTGCTTTTTAAGTTAGCAGAGAAGTGCAGCATCGTTCCATGCCTCTCTCATGCCTCTGCACTGGGTGGGATTATGCACAAAGGCTGCGCGCCATGCCGTCCCCCCCGCTGTGCCGGGCTGGGCCATGCGCTGCTGGCCCATGTCTGCATGGCTGACTGTATTAAACATAAGCTGCTTTCCTTGATAGGGCTCTATCCAGCTTTAATTACCACAAACTCACAAAGTCTGCGGACAGCACTCCTCGCTTCTGCCACTCTGCAGAACAAGCAGGGTGAAAGCCACTCAGCCACACTTCTGTGAGTAAAAGGATGAGGACAGAAGAGATGGCGCTGATGCCAGGACAGCAACAACTCTGCTGATTAAAGGACGCATCCAGATCACATTCACTAAACGTGACTGACATCAGAAAGCCGTCTGGTGACCACTTAGTGATGGTGTTTTCCTTTTTAAAGGCAACTTCTGCTGTTAATTGTTTGATCTCTGTTGATGATCGCTGTTAACCATTGGTCATAGCTGATTTTCAAGAAACAAGCATATCTTTGAGCAGGACAGCACTGCTGTGTGGATGAAGGGGGAAGCATCTGATGCCTGAATTACTGTTGTTCAACAAATTAGTCTATGGTCATTCATCCTACTAACTAAACTCGAGTGCAATGAGACGTCTGTGTGAACGGTTTAAGTCCCAAACCAACCCGCATGAGCAGAAGAACAACGTAGATGTCATTTATGGATCGGTTTTAAAGTTTTTTCACAAATGGCTGCTGACCGTATCGTCACAAGGTCATAAGAAGACAGAGGAGGCGAATAAAATGGAAGCACAGCTAACAGAAACGGCCGTTTGTTGAGCATTGAAAGCAAACATGATTGGATGTGTATCAGATCCAGGAGTGGTGGGATTGTGTTATTATGCACTTCAGTGACTAGTTTTAAAAAAAATAATTTAATAATCATAATTTTCAGCTATTGTTTGCATCCTGATGTACTGCCGCTGCCTTTTTCTGGTGCAGAATGATGCATGTCAGTGACATACAGCTGGATAAAATGTGACATGGCCCTTTAGGGTTCAAATGCTTTGAAAACAATCGGATCCATATCCAAAATGGTTCCACATGTGGAAGTGGCAAAAATTAGATTTGTTGTTGGGTGAAAAAATTTAAATTGGGCCTTTCAGACTGCCGTAAAAAAGCCATAAATAGTTTGCATATGGGCTGAAAATGCAGATTTAGGTCGCATTTGCCTGCTGTGTGAATTAGCCTCAAAGTTAGAAGCAGTCTATATAAACTGCCTTCAGAAAAATATCATAAATACCAGAGGAACCGTAAGTCTGCTGTCAGAAGCTGCTGTCATGTGTATGTTGGGCTCTGAGAGGTTTGAGACGCTGCCATCCTCCTCTTTGACTCTGATGCTCAGCAGCTGAATGAGCCAAAACTCTAGAAAGTCAGTTTGCTGCTCACAAAACGATGCTGCCTCATTATAGTTGAATTTATGTTATTTTGCACATAACCAAACATCACTTTTAGACTGTAGCCTCAAAAGAAATAATGATCGTAAGTTTCAACGCATTCTGTGGCGTCTCGTTAGAAATTGGCATAAGATTTGTGTTTTTATGCTTCATATACATTTATTTTTGTTTTCCTAAATATCAGACTAACATCAAGTTTGAAAGGAAAACCTTTTATTGATTAGGTAACAGTAGTTAGTAAACACCTCCCACTGACATCAGAGGTAAATTATTTCCGTCTGTTATGATTGACATCCAATCAATCAGCTATTCTCCACTGGGGAATGAAGAGGTCTTTCAGAAAAACATCATACCATGGACACGTTGTGATGTATGTTTAAAAAGCTAAACATAATTTGTTAGATGTTATGGTGGTGATTATAATCTGGTGCAGCAGCAGTAGAACAACAGCTTCACATATTTTTTAGTTGTTTCCTGACATTTTATGTTGTTTTGACTCCAAAACAAGAGTTATGAAAAATAACAAGATTGACCTTAAGATTCACTTTAGATTTGCTCAATCAGACGAACTCAGTAGAAAACCACATTTATGCAGAAATTCATCAAAACTATTTTGTGCAAAAATAAATTTCTTGAGGACAGAAAACAAAAAGCAGATTTTACTTTAAACACAAATGGATTTCATTGAAAGTCACTGTTTGAAATAAAACATGAACAGATCTGGGAAAGACCTGCCACCGATGCAGTATTTGTATTTGAATACTTGGGGAAAGCTCCGAGTTTTGAGTCTGTCGTGCTCTGCAGTTTCTCTTGCTACTTGACCAGACTCTACAGTGTGTGCAGCTCTAAAAAGCTTCTGCTTTTCAGGGCTGTTGCCTTAATTTGGCTTCATGCAGAGGACTGTGGGGCCGTGAGGCCATTTGTGCTGTTTGATGTAACAGGCTGACCTAATTACCCACTAACTAGTTACACCGAAGCTCAGCTGAGTACCAGCATCTTCTCCAGCTCCATCACTTCTGCTCAGTTGGGCCTCAAGCTGCAGCAAGGTTACCTTGAAAGTCTCCATAGAATAAAAACAGTTTAGTTTTATTTTATTTTATTCCTTCAAAGTGCCCTACATTTTTATGTATTTTCTTCCATCTTTCTGTCTTTCCTTTACGGTGTCCTTCCTCTCTGTCCCTCCTTTGCCTTTCTTTTTCATCCCTCCTTCTCTCCTTGCTTTCCTCCTTCCCTTGGTCTTTCCTTTCTTTCCTTCCTTGCGTCTCCTCTTTTTCTTTCTTTCTTTACTTTCCATTTTTTCACATCCTTTCTGTTATTCCTTCCTTTCTTCTCTGAAAATTCTTTATTTCTTCCTTCATTGTGTCCTTCTTCACTGTCATTTTCATGTCTCATCTTTCATTTTGTTGTATTCTTCCAGTCTTTTTCATGTTTTTCCTTCCTTAATTTTCTTTATTTCATTTCTTTCTGGTTCCATCCTCTGTTTTCCATGTCTTCTTTCCTTACTCACTTATTTAATCCTGCTTAGCATAATGATGTCTAACTTAAGGATATGGTGAATTTAATTACTTTTTGTCCTACAAAGAACAAGATGTGCAGATAAAGCAATGAATATGTTCAGCATGAATGTGAAGGAACTCTGTATTTATGATTTTCTGACCCCATCACGTCTTTAACTCCTCTCTGAGTCGGGGTTACTATTTATGTCTTTTTCCATCAGACTCCCACAACACCTCTTCATTCCCCAGTGGAGTTTGGTTCTTGATGAACTGCCACCTCACAATTGTCTGCATCCTGCCTCCCAATGCCTCATCCTCATCACCTTCAAAGGATAAAGAAATTCAATATGAATTGCTGTCATTATAGCAAGGGCATTGTCAGAGGGAACAGGAGAGATATAGAGAGATAAATAGCCAAGAAAAAGGAAAAAAAAACACTGAGTTGGGAGGTGGAAAGGATAAAATCTATATTAACTCTCTCTGCCGTGCCAGTGAAAACCACCAAGGCCAAGCTCCGCTTTTAGAAACCGTCGAAACGAGGGAACAACTAAAGCCCGAGAGCCTCTCAGCAGCCCTTACCTCATGGCTCGTCAATACAGAACCGCCGCAGCCTTTAACCAAAGACAATAAGAAAAAAGAAAGACGCATATAAACCCACATACCCTGCAGCCAAGCCTTAATTTAAGACATGGTTTCTTGTGCATCCAAGATTGATCCCTCAATTACTGGAAAATCAGAAGGAATCCAGAAACATTTAAACGCCGTTTAATTCCTGACATGCAGACATGAAGGAAATGGGCCTCAGAAGACAGTCAGGAGATGGTAGCTCATGGCTGCAGACACATACGTCCGTATTAGTGCTAACTGACCCAATATAGAAGTAAATTATGTTGAGGAAACTATAATCATGCAGGAAAAACACTGCTTGTTACTAAAAAACATGATGTTCTCTTCACTCTTTATGAACTAAGACATTTGCTGGAAACTCGGTGCTTATAGCACATGATGATATTTCAAGAAGGTGGCAGTTTTAAAGCTAAGAAGGCTCTTAAAATGATTATGCTCCTCAAAGGTCAGTTTTTTTTCTTCCTCGGTTCTAACTAAAGTGATTTAAAATCAATTTAAAACTATGTGCTCTTCTTTTATGTGATCTCTTCAAGATCCCTTGACATTTCTGAGTTTGTTTTCATTTGTTTCAATATTAATAATTAACCAAAGCCTCGTGCCTTCTCATCCCTCGGTCTCTGACGTGAGCCGAATGGGGCTCAACGGCTCAGAACTCAATGTTTAAAATTACTCCAAGAAAAAGATTTTTCTTTTTTCAAGCTTCGCATTACTCCACTCGGGCTAACATTTCAGAGACCGCAGTGGCAAACTGTGTGTGCCGCAAAACTGTGAGAAAACTACAAAAAAAACAAAAAAAAAAATTACCTGTGCAGTATGCACACCTTTAATTAATCTGAACTTCACTGATGTATCTGTTGGGCCAAAACACTGAACTCCCCTGCTGGGTTCTGGTCCCATACTGACGTTTTCTCCTTTTTCTATAAGCCAAAACACCCTGACATAAACTGCAACGCTGGGACAAATAAACTTGACCTGTTTACATCAGGTCAAGTTTATTTGTTCAACAAGTCATTTACATCATTAAAATATCATACAGTCACCAATTGGGAAACAAGCAATAAACATTATATTCTGTCAAGTGCAATCATCAATCAAAGGCAACTCTAAACAGCCTTGATTTAAAGGAACTCAGTGTTTCTGCTGTTTTGCAGTTTTCTGGAAGTTTGTTCCAGATTTGTGGTAGCAGCTGAATGCTGGTTCTTTGTGCTTGGTTCTGGTTCTGGGGATGCAGAGCAGAACCAGAACCAGAAGATCTGAGAGGCCTGGAGGGTTGATACAACATCAGCAGACATTTAATATATGTTAAGTGATTTATGAGCTGAACTGTTGACTGTTTGAATTCAGCCTGACGATGTGAGCCCTTATAGATCTTTGAGAGACAGATGTCCTGCTGGCTGCACTCCAAAAACACAAAATCTTATCCAGTATTTGGTCTAGTTGCTTGTGCAAATATCTTAATGCACCTGAAACAAGACAAAACGAACTTACAAGTAGCTTTTCATCAAGATATATGAACTTCTTTTAAGTCAATAATTCCTTAATACTGTGTTACTTCTTTAAGACTTAGGAATGTAATAACTGATTAAAAAAGGGACAGTTCCACTGACAGATTGCTTCATTTATAATAAAACATTTTTCCATACTACAAGTGAAATAATGTACTAGCTGAACTAGTACATTCTGATCAATATTAAGGAAATATTAACTTATTAAAAGCTCCTATATCTTGCTGAAAAGTTTCTTGTTAGTTTTTGTCTCATTTCAAATATCCACTAGTGCAAATAGAGGATATTTGCACTAGAAAGGGGACAAAATACTTGATATGATTTTGTGTTTTTACAGTGTGGTGGGTGAGCAAATGATTATTTCTTGCAAGAAACTTTTTAGCACATAAAACTTGGTCTTCATTGTAGTAACAAGCTGCATTTAAAGATATACTAATATGTTGCTGATATCCTTGTCACAGTGAATTACAGATGAAATGCAATCAACCAAACTTGCAGTCAGCATATAGATATCAATGAGATGAAAGATGGGCGTGTTCACCTGGGAGTCCAGCTGATCAATAAGTTCACCCACCTGAGAGAGGATGCCTATAGCTTTGTCAATACATTGGAGAATATCTTGTATCGTTGCAGTAAGGTGCAGATGGCTGCTAGCTTTAAAAACAATATTATGACAGGCCAGCTGGTGTATGGGTCAGTGGTTGTGTGATGCAGCTTCGATCTACAACAGATGGACCCTGCAGCGGTCCTGGAAAGCCCCTGGCATCCCCTGCAAAAAAAAAAAGTCTGCAGTACTGAGCTCTCCCTCCATTTTACATCCAGGAACTGTGTTTATCTGAATAAGTCCTCCAAACCCATTATCTACTGACATGACTCAATGAGTCACTATCCCCCTGATGCCGCTGAAGGAGAAACGTTCTGCTTTTGGCAGAGAGCGACTCAAATGCAGTGGAAAGCGGGGTTTTCTAATGAATGTCAGAGGAGCAGAATATTCCAGTGATTACAGCATCTCAAATCTGCATCTCTCCAGGGAGCAGATTTCAGAATTACCTCCACACAGAAACAGCACATGCTTTCCTCAGCAGAACAGTTTTAGCGATTATCACAACAACCTGCTGGAACGCGTTGCTGAATGGTTTTACAAAAAATGCCTCACGCTCTCCGCAGCCCGAACATTTCCCAGGGAGTTTACCTTGTGCTTGCCAGAAAGTGAGAGTCAGTGGAGCTTCTGGGACTCATAAACAAACAGATGTGACGGAGTGAGGGTCTGATGACGGCAGAAGATTTACTCATGGAAGTGAGAGCGTCCGACGCCCAGATGTGGTTTTTATTAAGCAGTGTGTAAAAACATTTGTGTTTCACATTTCTCTTCAGTGATGCTGTTATGTGGAAGCGATGATTAGAAAAAGGTTTTTAGAATCTGCAAGTGTTCAAACTCTTTCTCATTGTGCAACAACAACCCATGTATTATGATTTTACATCATTGATCAAGAAAAGGTAATGCATAATTATGAAGACAAGATTAATTGGCACTTTTTTTGTTGTTTTTCAAGAAAAATTCAAAAAGTGCAGCATGCTTTATTTCCCTTTACTTGTCAACAAAATCAGAAATTTTTAGATTAATCACTTAATTTATTTTTTTTTTTGAGAAAAACTTTCGGATATTTCAAATTTTTAACTTTTGAAACGCAGAAATTTCCACATTTTGTCGAGAAAATTTAGAGTTTTTCAGTTAAAATTCACTTTTCTTTTTTTCTATCTACAATTGGTCTAATAAACCGTCGTAATCCGCAGGTCAGAAGGGAAATCTGTCAACGAAACAACTAATAATCGTCCATCTTTAAATTTGGCTTTCTTAGAAGACTGACAAGAAGAAACTAACTCAAACTTAGTCATAGAAAACCAGAGGAAGGAGCTGCTTTGGCCAGTTTCTGTTTTGACCAGAGTTGAAATGTAATGATCAACATACATTATGTATTAGGATGGTCAAGTCAAAGTCCAAGACTGAAGCTAGTTAATAATCCTTGCAGTTTGAGTGATCACTTAATAATTTAGAATATTTAGAATATTTTGTGCTTTTCAATATTCTTCTGAAGTTGTCAAACCTTAAGGACTAATTAAGCAACTGAACACCCTGAATAAACTGATGGATAAAAGCGGCAGGACCATTAAAGAAATTAAAAAAAGGGTTGTATTATTTGAAAGATCTTTGGCAAGGCTGTGAACCAAATGGATATTTATGTAAAGGACAGCTGAGGGTGACCTGCACTAAATAGATGCTCTGTTTGCAGCATTTAGGGAATTTTATCCTTTATAAAAGTGATTCTGTTCTTCAATTAAAATCCAGGGACACCGTTGATTTGACCGTTCAGCGATAATCACTTTTCTTTAGAAACTTATGAGCTAGACGGAGGTTGAAACACAGTTCAACACCTTCTTCATCTGCAGACCTCACACAATGAAGGCATGAAAACCTAAAGTGTTTTCTTTTATATGAATGGTATCAAAGCTCCGTCTGTTGGGTCACTGAATAAAAAGAAACTGCTGTGTTCCTGCAGTTAGTTGGTGATGATCACTTTGCAGGGTCACAGCAGAAAAGCAGGACATAATTTTAGTACTTAGATCAATCCTAGGGTTTTACCACTGCCTGCTAATGATGCTCATGATGTGTTCCTTGCTATTTTTCCAGTTCACACATCTGAATGGAGAAATTCACACTGCTTCCCTTGAATCAGAGGCATTTTGATGAGCATAATTACTCATAATCACTGCTCCTTCTTTCTGTTATTCCATCACACTTTGGCCATTTTATGCTGCAAATTGATATTTGGTGAGGATTTTTATTTTTCCCCTCCGTCTCTTTCCATTGCGTACAAGTAAGGTCAAAAAAAGAAAAACCCGTGTAAGAATTAAACTGCGAATTCATTTTGATTCCATCATCTTGTGTAGACATGGCACCTTGACCTATCAAGAACAAAACCGCTACTGTGAGTCCTGAGATTAGTCATTTTGAGCGAAGGTGCAGCACATGTTTCAATCGATGAAAATGTCATCAGGGACAAACCTATTTTCCTCAGCGCTGCTGTAGATAAATGTTGTCCAATCCTGCGCTGTCAATCCCTCAGACGGAGACCACACATGGACACACACTCGCACATCACACCGTAGATTTAATCTAGACTGAAACATAAAAACTCAAGTTACTGCTAGCAACTGTGTTTGTGGCAGATATGGATTTGTCAAATGCTGGTGAATTTCACATTTTGAAATCATAACTCCTGTCAGTCTTGTCAGGTCTGCTTTTGAAAGACGTCACTGAGCCACAGTAAAACACATTAATTCGTAGAAAAGGTGAGAGAAATGTATGGTTAAAAAAAAATCCTTCAAATATCCATAATGGTGATCAGGGTCTGTGTTTTAAAAGAGCAAGCACCATATTAGCGAATGATTTCAGAGCTCTAAAGCATACAAACAACTTGACATTTGGCAGTAAATGAAAATTGACACTTGGTGCATAGCAGTGCAGCATTGGATTGGTGCATGATTAGGGTTCACTTAGAAAAACAAGGAAAGGGCTGCAAATGATGAAAACTGCAAAAGGGAAGCAGTTCTTTCAGTCTCTGAGTCAGCTGGCTTCTCTTAGCTATTTGGAAACGCTGGTACTTTATTCGTATAAAAACAAAGGAGATACAATTAAAACCCCATATTTCTGACACATAAAAAATGCAACCTTTATTTCTCACTGCCTAACATCAAATCAGACCAAAGGTTTCCATTTTTAGGTCAGATTAAATCTACAAAATTAGTTTTAGTTGTTAAATGCTTGAAAAATTATAGAATTATTAGTTTTGATTATGTTTCTTTAAATTGTAGTTTTAAGAAAATGCCTTAATACTGGCACAATTGGGCTATTTAAAGAGTATATTATAAAAAATTCCCCTCTCACCCTCCGTGGGTGGTCTCTCTCTCTCTCTCTCTCTCT
>NW_006800062.1:629195-629799 GCF_000485575.1 Poecilia formosa | reverse complement strand
AGTCCCTGGCTTTTGCCCCCCCATGACCCTGACAGGTCATTAATTAACACTAAAGCAGTTGACATGTATTTGTTGCATGGCTGCTTTCAAGATTCTGATGCATTCCTGCTGTTGTTTTGGCTTTCTTTTAATCATTCAACCCACATTTCATGCGTTCTTTTTGCAATTCCATTTTTTTTTACCACATAGCTCAATTTATGGATTACATGGGTTTAGGTAGCATTGCAGCAGATTTCAGAAAACTGAATTTCCTTGGTGCAATCCATCAAGGAAGCCGTCGCTGTTGGAGTCTTTCTTCAAGAAAGAATCTAAATGGAGAGGAAAGTTGCTGTTGGAGTGTCTGTGTCTCTGTTCTCCACATCTGAGGGCCCATGCAGACCTCCACAGGCGCCTGCCCCCGCCATGACTGCTGGCAAATCATTCAGTCCCATCACACTGGGATCCCTTCCTGCAGAACAACAGGGAGTCAGAGCGTTTCACTCCAAATATTAAAATCTGAGCCAGGAGGAAGAATGGGAGGAGGTCAGAGTGATGTGCAAGGCACCAGGTATCACTGCATGCCTGAGTGATGATACACAATGGTTTTCAAACAAGAGGTAGAACA
>NW_006800062.1:609244-628074 GCF_000485575.1 Poecilia formosa | reverse complement strand
GGGCTTAAGAAGTTTAAAAATATTTTCACAAATTTCCGACTTTTGGAGCTTAGAAATGTTTTTTTTTTGTTTTTCCAGAAAATTTCTGAGATTTTTCTCAAGATTTCTGAGTTTTTCAGCAGAAATTTATTCCTCCTTTTTGTTTCTATCTACAATGGCCTTAATACATTGTTGTATTTTAATAGAACATGTATTAAAATTGTTTGTTTTATTGGCTTCTATCAGAAGTTTATAAAGTGAGGGAACAGAATATTTTACAATTAATTTACAAGATTAACTTAATGATGGAGAAAATATTTAAAAATCAGACAAAGTGTAAGAATTGTGAGGAAAACAAAACATGTCAAAGTATATGTATATTTAAGAGTTGTGTTGCATAAAGGAGATGGATCCCAATCTCAGCTCTACTGTCCACTGAAACCCAAACCTTCTCTCTCTGTTAACGTCAGAGGAAAATTGCTACTATCACTCTTGAACAAGGTATCAACATACTTGAACAAACCTTCACCCAGAGGAAGTAATCTGCCTTTTCTCATTAGAAAACCATGGCCTCAGAGTGTGAAGAGCAGCTTCCCTCCTCTTCACACTCAGCTGTGAGCCACTCCAGAGTAAACTGGAGGTAGAGGCTATAATACAACAGTAGAACCACATCATCTTCAAAATCAAAGACCCCGAGGTTCCCAAACCAGGCGTAAAGCCACTTTTACATCCTGACCATAGAGACCATAATCAATGACAAAGTATAGCCCTGATGGATCCAACCCACACTGGGAACAGACCGCAGCTCTTGCTATGGATATATGGGACTGAAAAGCCCTTAAAAGCAGCCAAGGCATTTGGGTCGGACTCAGATGACGACCTTAGTAGTTTGACCAGAGTGAAGATTTGGTCCACTGTTTCCCAGCCAGGATGGAAACCACGCTGCTCTTCTTGGATCTAAAGTTAGACGAATGGTAAATGCTTCCTAATATGTTCTGCTTGCAAGATTTAGCATTTTTATTTCAATCTCCTGACGTCATTTGCATACCAACGTTGGATGTGGGTTTTAAATATTTTTGTCTCTAAATTACATTGTTTTAGACCCACATATCTGCATACCTGAACCTGTAATTTTTGACTAGTTGGAAAGCAATAATAGCAAGGTTTAATAACTCCTTAAAATATCAATTAACTTGTACAAGGTATTAAAATAAGGATGCATAAAAATTGAATAACCCCAAGGTCCAGGTCTGTTTTACAGCTTAGGTCTTTTTAATTTTTACTAATTCACAAGAAGCAGTTTGAGAACATGAAAGAAATGAGATCTTTGAGCTCTGGGAAGAATTTAAACATTTAAAGCCCCCTGGAAGAGTTCGGTGTGGTCTGGACGTTTCCACTGGCCAGGGAAGTTTTTAAGTATTAACAACAACTGAATCATGATTTCTTCATTTGAAGGCTTTCAAGAAAGTTGGCTTAGCCGATCTAAACTGCTCTCTTTGGCCAGATTTTTAATTAAGAGACAAGCCAGCGGGGGTTTATTTCAATATGTGGATGAAAAGAAGATGAAGCTTTTCCACGTTCTCATTTTTAGACCCACACTGCGACTCCGTTTGAAACTTACCGAGGAGTTCTGTTGTCATTCAGATTTATTTGTCCAACATGGCCATCAGAGATTTAGTTTTTTTTTTGTGTGCAATAATAAAAGTATTTTTTTTGTGTGAAAGCTGACTGTCATTCATCAGAATATTCATAATCATTCTTCATGCTTTCTGGCACCTCTGGTGGGGATTTTGCTAGAAGTCTTATGCAGCAGCTTATTCCCAGACTGAATAACTTAGAAAACACAATTCTTAATTATTATCTTTTATGTATGTAGTTGGAAAAGGAAAATGTATTTTTTAAATGAAGTCCTATGGAACACAGCAGATGTTCCCCTGCTGTTGTTTCACCCAACAGAACAGCACAAAGTCTCCTCCCTTAAGACAGAAGCTTACAGAGAGAAGGATCTTAGTCCAACTCTTCAGTCTCTCTAGACGGTCCTGTTAAAAGAACCACTGGCCTGGAGACGCATCAGTGAAGCGTCCATAAGTCGGGACAGAGCAGACTGGACTTCCTGAGGAAGCCAAGATCCTCTTCTATTAGTCTGTCGTTCAGAACTTCATCCGTTCTGCTGTCATCTGTTGGGGCAGCAGCTTCAGAATCAGGGACCTAAAAAGGCTCAACAGCCTGATTCAGAAACTGGTTCTGTTCTGGTTCTGTTCTGGGGAAAACTATGGAACCTCTAGAGATAATAACGCAAAGAAGGATTCTTCATAAAATCAAAAAGTTATGGACAACCCTGACCATCCTCTTCATGAGATTCTCTTGAGAAAACAGAACATCTTCAGTCAGAGGCTTCTTTATATTCCCTGTAATACAGACTGCTACAGGAGATCTTTCCTGCCAACAGCCACCACCATCTTCAGTAAATCTGAAGGATCTGAATTAATGAGCTAAAACATTTAATTTCCCTTTGGGATTAATAAAGTATTTTTGAATTTGAATAGAATTTTTTGCATCATTTTTTTCTTTTAAGAAGATTTTGTTTTTATGCAAAAATGTAAAAAATAGTTAATAAATGATATGAATAGTTTGTTATTTAATGCATTTTAAAGCTACAGTTTTCAAGCATGTTTGTTGCATAAAGTTTAAAACTGAAACCCATCGACTCAGAGCAGCAGGAGTGGAATAATCCAGATCATGCCTCCGTACTACATGAATCAGGCTGATGTGCTGAGCTGCAGGATGCTGAGTTTTAAAAGTATTTGCCATCAGCACAGCTGGATGCTAGCAGAGACAGACAGACAGACCACTAGTTTGATTCTCTTTTATTTGCTTGTGTAGGACGACCACAGAGTGTGCAGAAGCTGCTGACCAGAGCAGTCCTGGAAGCAACATGACACCATGAAGTGGCATATTGCTGCTGAGGTGCTTCTGCTCCCTGAGTGAAACACAAGCTCATCAGGCTGACGGTCCTCCGAACTGCTGAAAGGTGAAATACAACCAGTCTTTGTGTCTCACAGTGGTAAAAACTCAGTAGTTCACAGCGTGACTAAATTAAAATAAAAACATTTGCTGCTTTTCTTGTAAAAATGCAATTCTAAAACATCAACAATGTCATATTTTGCATGAAGGGATAAAACATTTATTTTTTTTTTCCTTTAGTCTCAGTTATGTGTTATTACGCGCCTGTAGCTCCACTTCTCACCTCATTTCCTGCCTTCTTTGACCATTTCTCCTCATTATCCCTCCCCCTGCTTCCACTGACAGTCTGCTCCTCTCTTGTCTAACGAGAAGCTCCTGCTGCTTGAGTGAGGTTTATCAGTGTTCTGCTACATTGTTTCATAACATTAATCATTAAGTTCAATTGATTGGCACATTAATCAGAGGGTTTAATTGGACAAGCACGTGAATGCTAATAAGTGTGTGATTTGACAGAAGCAGAAATCTGTTATTAGATTGTACATCATCATTATCCACAAACTCCTGGATCCCAAGTGAAAGTCTGAATATGTAATGTGTGTATTTCTCAAATGGATTAAGTTACTTTATAATTAAGCTTTAATTGGAACTGTATCACTGAGAATTAGGAGTGGGAGTCAGTGGGGCAAACTTAATCTTAGGGAGCAGGAAGCTGACGGAGGAAGGTGCGAGGCTCTGTTGTGGTATTTTCTTTTCCTTTCGACTGCGTCAGCGTTTCCCCTCGCTGGCCTTGTTGAGGCAGTTAGCAACATCATTAGAGAGAGACTCGGACGGTGTGTGACCTTTCCACCTTTTGGCAGTCACACGCTGCATTGTGTCTTGCAGACTAACATGTTTGGTCTTGTCTCTGTACTGTTCTGTAAGTTAATTAATGAGCTGCATGTGTAACACAGCAAATGGCCTTTTTTTTGTCACAGCAGCAGAACCAAAATACTCCAAGGGAAAGCAGCGTTCTGTGTTTATGGATAGCTTCACAGGCAAAACACTGGGTGGGGAGAAAACAACTGACCTTTGTTTATTTCTAGTTTTTATTTCAATAATTATTTAGATGGGTAAACTGTTTTTACAAAGAGAGGATAAAGTCCTTCAGGTAGCTTGTGGCTTTTAAAAATACTCACCTGGTACTCAGACATCCTCCCATCATCATACCATCATAACCAGTCAGAACCAGTGATTCAGGACATGCAGCTGAATTTGAGACGCATCAAACCAAATTTTTTCAAAACTATCCATCCAATCCAACTTCTGAATAGTACTGTTTGTTTTCTAAGCAGGGAGATGGTTATGCATGAAAATCCAAGTATGTCAGCAGCGTCTGAGATATTTAGAGAAGCCCCCTGCTGACAGCCATTCAAAGTCACTGAAATTGCTTTTTTTTTTTTCCATTTTGATGGTTCAAATTTCAGAGTCGACTTCATCATATCTAGATGCTTAAATGCATTGAGTTAGTGCTATGTGACAGGCTGATTTGCTGTTGATGTTAAAAAGTAGCTGAAGAGGTGTACCTAATAAAGTGGCTGAGAAATGAATTTACATGTTTGTTTGATTATTTTCCAACAAACGGTTCAATCTCTCTGAAGGAACATTTAAAGTAATAACCAGAAAATATGCCAAAGCAATAGAAACCTGCTTAATGGTTGCGAACATCAATAAAAAGTGAGAAGAGTACTTAAGAGGCTTATTTTAAACATTGGACTTTTACACAATTACTTTTCTACTTTCCTGTAGCAGCTATCTGTGCTCCCATGGTACTTTGTTTCAGATGTTTTCTTTTTATAACTCTCCTCCATTTCAAATATGTTGCTTTATTAACATATGTTATGTTCTTTGATGTTGCTGTTTTATTGTTTTAAATGAAGGTTTCTGTTGAGCTAAGCTGTTATACCCATCAGCTACCACCAGGGGGCTCTGAGCACAGCAGCCCACCACTTCCCATGCTAATTATTGTGTTTGTAATATTTGATGCTGAATTTGAACTGCATAAAACTCAGTTTGAGTTTTAACACTCGTCACTGAATGCTT
This sequence comes from Poecilia formosa, assembly GCF_000485575.1. NCBI lineage: Eukaryota > Metazoa > Chordata > Actinopteri > Cyprinodontiformes > Poeciliidae > Poecilia > Poecilia formosa. The sequence continues at coordinate 623,052 of NW_006800062.1, read as the reverse complement.
CAAAACATTACATATTTATACTCTGGTTCATGAATGACTGCAGTACGTATTTTCTGTGTTTTCTGGATTTACGAAATAACACTCAGGACCATAACACATCTATTTTGACTGTTTTTGCTAGACTTTATAGAGATGTATGGATGGCTGGAGGGATTTGTTTGACTGGCATGCCAAGGACCCACACATTTACAAAAGCATTTCAATGACTGAATGCTTTTGCTTTGAAAAAATGATGAAGCACTTGATATTTCATATTTCACATCTAAAAGAGGCTTAAGCGCATTCTGAGCATGTGTCACAGCGCTGGATTTCGATTGCCTTTTTGGTTCTTCATTTTGTAAGCGATCAGCTCCTCTGCGCTGAGGCCTGGCGCTCTGCCTGCTGGTAAACTCCATGCCCTGCAGAAATAGCTGGATCAATTGATAGACTGTCAGCATATGCAGCAGCTGCGATTTGAAATACACATGTGCCAGCTAGCAAAATAAGTTTTATTGATTTGTTGGATCATGTGACTCTTTCTATTACTGTGCTAATGGGCCAGATATACAAACAAATAAAAAGCTACCAGAGCCCATACCATGGATAAATAGCTGAGGCTGTTCTGCTAAAATATAACATTTTTAATAGCTGTTAGGGTTTACAGTCAGTACAATAAGAACAGAAATCCAGATCATCAGTTTTAACTGGCATTTCTGGTTCCCTGAAACCAGAGAAAGTTGATTTAATCTGTATTTATGCCTACTGTGTTCAGAGAACTGTGGAGTTATTGTAGCTAGTTAGCCACAATCTGGGGACTCATCAACCTGCTGGGTCACCTGGATGATTTTCAAAGACCCAAAACACTCAATGTTTGCAGAAACATCACTGATGATGTGTCCAGATGCATCAGTGGATATATTTAGTCAGAGACAGGAAACCCTCCAAATTACGTCATCACTATGATGTGTTTTGAAAACGTTCAAACTTATAATTTTATTGGTGTATGTGGAGTTTTTATTTATTAGCTTTGTATTAATGTTATATTAGTCAGGAGAGGCTTGTAGGAGGTTGTAAACCACAGTGGGAAAATTAAGTTTAAATAAAAAGAACAAAATAATTAATTGAAATTTGATCTGGTGAACTAGCTGTTTTGAAGAATGAGTCACAGTTTACACTGAACATTTCCTCGTTCTAGATCTAGACTGGTCTTGTAGCAGTTCACCCTGAAAACTGATTCATATTTCATATTTATAGTTCCCAGCTAATTCCTGCCCATCTACGCATTACATTAAAAATGTGCACTGCCTGCGTCTAGACATGAAGAAATTAAATTAAGCTGATTTTCTGAAATATCAAGTCTGCTAATATGTTTAAAATATATGTTTCCGTTTTGATTTACACTCTTCTGGATACTGTTTTGTTCTGCTGTGCCAAAATACGGTATGTTACTTCTCTGTGACATTATTAAAAGAATCGACTGACCATGCTTGAAATTAAGCAAACAGGGTGTTTAATTTCAAGTGGTCTACCGCTACTCAGTTCAAGTTGCTTAAGTTAAACAAGCCTAACTTCAATGTTTTTCAAAACAGTAAAAGTCGCTCATGAATGCAGCCATTTGGACGTATTTCTTCACATCACTGCCTTAGGCAGCGAGCTTTTTCTAGGAGTGAGATTATCCCTTTATTGTTAATCTTAAACTATTAAACCTGAACCATTATTCCCTTGTAGGTCCAGCCTGAGTTAATGAGTTACCATGAGTCCTGTGCTTTGTAATGTTTGTGTAATGTACCTAGTTTTATTTATATTTGATTTTATTGTGTTTTTATGTTTGTTATTTTAACTTTATTTCGTTTATTTTATGTAAACAAAGCAAAAAAAAAAAAAAAAAAAAAAAAAAAAGAGCTTCACAGTGGTAAATAAATGGACGAGCTAGCCTAAAGCTGAAAAAATAGGGCTGGTGGAGAGAAATGTTTCTTAATCATAGATTTGTGCCTTGAAGCGTGTGAAGGTTTTAATTAAAGATTGAAAACCAATCATCAAGGTGGTACATTAAAACTGCAGGATGCCCTTCTGTTTTAAAGTGAGAGAGAAATGACATTCAAGGCACTTTTTTTGTGCCGCTTTCAACTTTTTCAGCGTTTCCACCCATCTGCAGGATTTCAATTAAATCACCCTCACTAAGTTCTTCGTTTACTTTCCCTAATCTCTCTTAGCTTGTGGCAAAAAAGTGATTTTGTTTTGCCATTTTCAGTTTAATAGAAGTGCACTTTCGCTCACCTGCGTTATGAATTAGAATGGATTTTTTTTGTAGAGGCAGGCAGCCATGGTTGAGCACCTCTTGATTCAAACCCTCTGTACCTTGAAGGTGAACAGTGCAGTGACTGAACTCCATAAATTGAAAGCAAGTGTTGTTCTTTGGCTGTTGTTGAAGGTGAGGCTCCAAACCCGTCCTTGAGAAAGCGTTGGTACCTGCTGAATTATGGAGACCGAGTCTGGATAAGTCGGTTTGCTCACATGGTTGTAATTTTTCTGCAGATATAAAACTTTCCAAGCTGGTAACAAAGACAAAGCCATGGCATGAAATAAGGGATTTTTTTTATGTAGCTCCCTTGGTGAGACAAAAAATAAATGAAAGCAATTATTCCACATGTACAGTACATTGAAAAACAATTCATACCGCTTGAATACTTTTCCAAATTTTTATATTTTAAAAATGCAAATCTTAGTGTATTTTTTAAGATTGTATCTGAAGGAAAAAGCATGCATGTTTTACTAAATGGTTTAACCCTTATTAATTTGAAGCGTGTGAATCTTTATCCAGCTCTTCAAGTCGATGTTTCTAAACACGTTTTGATTCAATTAGAGTAAGTTTGCCTCTAACAGCTGTGCACATCTAGAGAATAAAATCTTGTTTATTCTTATTTTGAAAATAAATGAAGCCCAGACAGATTAGATGGATCCTGTATGGCCGATTCCCATCCAATCTGTTCAGCCTCCCCACAGCATGATGATGCCTCCACCGTGTTTCTCCATGGGGATGGTGTTTCGTTTAACATAACCCTGATTTAAACTTCAGACTTCACGGTGACGTGTCTGGTGTGTTGTTGATCTGTATAATCCTGCTCATTCATTGTTTTCTGCAACTCATCCTCAGAAGTCTTCACTCAAATTCTTCTTGTGTGTTTAGTTTAAATCACAGACAGGTGGACCATATTTACTCATTAGGCCGTTTCTATTTTTGCACTGCACTATTGATAAATGATGGATCACAGCGCGGCCGCCGGTCCTCGGTTTCACATTCAGAGGCTTTAATGAGGACGCCACACAGACGTGTGAATGGCAAGCGACTCTTTCACTCCTCACAACATGAAAGACACTCAAAGAACCGCCCACAAGCTGTCCCCACATAAATGATGAGGCATTCTGCGCCTGTAGCCCTTTTCTAGAAGATCCAACAGCCCCTTGGAGACGAGGCAATCTTTCACATCAAAACACATTTTGTCTGTGCTGCCCCTAAAATTATTCCCTTCTGCCACACAGCTTGTTTGCCCCCCCTCCACCTCCAGAAGCCTTTGTCTGTGCATTTGGTAGCAGAGGAAGCACAGACAGTTATGTAAAGGCTAATGAGTGCGTGACTTCAGACTGGCTGAGCCCATAAGTGTTCCCATCTCGCTATTCTTTATGTATGGAAGTGTTGACACACAAGTGCATAATTATTGTCCAAAATTAGTACATGGATCTGTCGGTCTTCAGGCCTGTGCTGATGGTTTTGTCTTTCACGGCTGGTTAAACACGGCTGGTCAGTTAGTTTCCCTTCAAGGTTTCAACCTTGTTCTCGGTCACATCAGCCCATCGTCGACACGCTCCCACCCCTTCCTGCCCACAGGCAGCGCCAGCAAACTGACATGAATATCACACTATGACATGATGTCGGAGAAAAGCAAAGCTTATCCATCAGTTTATGTGTTGACTATGAAAGTAAGGGAAATGCAGCTTTTCTTGTTTTTATGGTTAAACAATTTTATTCATTCTTACTTCACGGCATCATGAGAAAGAAACACAAATACACACACTCTTATGCAGAATAGTTTCCAAATTTGTAAACCAGGAACACATTGTAGATATTTAAATAGGTTATTTGTAAAATGTTGAATTATGGCAGATATTAGTGAATGTGACAGTGAGGCATATGGATGGTATTGTTGCTGTTGTATGCTGTGTCATCTCTCTTTACTTGTTAATTTCCAAGTTGCTAGTAAGTTACTTGAGAAGCTCCTCTCATGAATATAAGTTACATGTAGACAAAGTTTTGTGTCCTTAACAAATGTAATAAATCAGTTTTAAATTGGAAGTGCATGCATTGTTTTTATACATTTATAAAGTAAGTGAAAAGAATTACTGAAAGTTGTTATTAGGATCCAGAATATTACTTACTCTTTCATACATCTGATTTTTAGATGCAGATGTTCAAATTTAGACATAGATTTTCCTTTGCAAACTGTTTGAGTACACACAGCTTCGTGAATCTGCCCATCTAACTTTAAGCTACATGTTTTCTTATCACCTTATGCATGCATAATATGAATCTGGTGAATGAAGATTTATGTATTTCAAATTCAAAAATAACAGGCAATGCGTCATTAAGATGACAGACAGAAGATTTCTTAGAAAAAGTTAAGTCTTTGGTGTAAAGGGAAGTTGGAGTGTGCTGAGAACAGAGGCAAAAGAAAGAAAAGATACCTGATGCAAGAAGAAATAAACTCAACGGAAGCCACAGAGGAAAGGTTGGGCACAAAAGATCAAGATGTGGCAGTGAAACTGTGGGAGCTTAGTGTCGACCCAGCAGGAGGTTGGTGAAAGGAAAATCATGTCAGGGAAGATCATGCTGTCACAAATCATATCACTATCTCTCAACTCAGATTGATCTGCCAACCTCATGTTATACAGCTTTCACACCCATTTTTTAACTTCCCTTCAATGCAGCAGAAGACACTCTTTCTGCACCAGGCACACTGTTGTCACAAGCAAGTGACTAAGGGAAGTCACGCGTGATCACAAGGTCAGAGCTTTGACTGGAAGTGGCAGAAGAGGATTACTGGCCCAGTGGAGGGAGAGAGTGGCCGACCTGCAGAGCAGAACCAGCTGGTCAGCGGGCCGGCCAGCCCAGCTCCATCTGTCAGTCACCTGCTCGCTCCACTGGGAAGCATGCTAATTCTCTCCTCCTTCCTTAGCATCCAGCGATTACGCCATTCAGTTTTGTAATGTTGTGTTTTTTTTTTGTTTTGTTTTTTTCAGAAACTCTCACTGTTTTTCCTACAGCTAACAGGTTTAAAACGTTACATTGCAGAGCTTTTTCCACATGGTCACAACAGACATTAATTGTTAGTAGTGAGACACAAAGGAGATATCTTACTAGCACTGCAAAAACATAAAATCTTGCCAAGTATTTTTGTTTAGTCTCTAGTGCAAATATCTTTGCACACTTGAAATCAGACAAAACCAACTTAAAAGTAACTTTTCAGCTAGATACAGGAGCTTGTCTTAAGAAAATAATTCTTTAACATTCATGTAAATCTCCTAGTTGCACTGGGACATTTTTCCCATCTTGCACACTGGAAGCATCGTTACGCCCCTAGTGGACAGTTAAAGCTTTACATCTCAGTGGCTGTGCCAGTCTGACATTCAGATGGACTTTTCTAAAACTGATCATTTCTCTGCTGCTCTCTTTACAATTAGCAGCAGAATCAAAACCTGATCATGTCAGTGAGTTTTTAAATGCGTCATTCTGGAGGGCTTGAATGTTATGCCGTGTTTAAGCCTGCAAAGTTCACTCGAGTAAAACTTGGACATTGTTATATTATAGGTTAAAAGGTAAACGTTAAATTCCCTCATCTGAGCTTTTTTATTTAATATGTGTCTTTTTTATATATATATCTGTAATTTTATGAGGGCTGTTGATTCTAAATTGCATTAGACAGAATAAAGCAAGTACAGGATCAAAGAAGTAAATTAAAAAATTTCACTATAATTTTGAGTGAGCTGTAAAATGTCCTTTTTGAATGTTACGCCATCAAAAACAGATTTTTGCTTACTTGACGTGTGCTGTTCACCAGAATCCCAAAACCTTAGAAATAACTTTGTAACTCCATGCTGATTGATGCAATTCCCATATTTTGCTTTGTTGCCTCACCACAAAAAGGTAAAAATAATTAATCATTTAGTGGCTATATTATGTTTACATTTAGATGTAACAACTTAATACTAAAACAGAAGAAGTCTGTAAGGGGGAAAATGCTTTTTCTTGTCCCTGTAAGTGCACCAGCAAACATGAACCAAAAGTTTGCACAGGTACGTATAAAACTTAGCTGCACAGATAGGTTTATTTGTTGGAGTTTGGAGTAAACTGATTGTGGACTATATATGGAAAAATATATATTTTAACACTATTTGAATACTACCTACCAAGTGGACAAACTTCAGTTCATGCTGAAAGTGTTACTACAGCATTTAGATGTATTTCTGGAAGGGTGCAGATTAAACTATATCTCAGCTATGGAATAGATTCAACAGAGAAGCTTAAATCAAGCTTTGCCGCTGGTACAGAGGAGGCCTGTGCAATGCTGATATAGTCAGACTAACATACTGTCTACAAACTGAAAAAGCCAAAACAGCACGCTTTGTTAGAAAAGATTTCCATATTGTATTTAATGGTGAGTTAGAGCCAGTTGTTCCTGGAACCTTTGGAGACCTCCCTGCAAATGTTATTTTCTTCCCAAGCCTTCAATCAGCCCAGTTCTGTCACAGCTTCTGCTTTGTTTCTCATCCGTACCGGAGTCAGGTACCAGAAAACAAAAGATGTTTCTCCATCCCTGTTTAAAACAACACTGCATTTTGTTTTTACTGCCGAGTCCCTCTGACAGCTGTTGTTGGTTCCTGTCAAGAAGTGTTGCTTCACGTTTTTTCCCCCTTTCTTTTATATTATTATTTTCCACTCTCAGTCACTCTAACAAGGCGCGAACAAACAGAAGGGAAAAAAAAGCAGCAGCATAGAAAAACCTCTGCCCACGAGAGTCAGCAGAATTCTGGCTCCATAGGAGAGGTTAAACTTTATGACATGATCTTTTAAAGAGTTTTGCATGCTGAAGCGTCAGGAGGAGTTATTCAACACACAAAGAGTCTTCAGCATTGACTTAGTCACTCTCATGCGACTGCCTTTGTGTTCGACTCTGAAAGCTGCTGTCTCCTCACAACAATAACACATGTCAAAACCCTGTTCTTTGCAAAGTTTATAACTGTTGTGTGCTTATTGCTGTAATTCTCATGGAGAGCCAGTGGTGTTTGATTGACTGTGACTGTGATTGGCAGAAACTTGGCGCTATTGTTTGGCCACTCATGTTATCACGTCGGAGAAGCATGACTTGCCCGCGGCTGTAAAAAGCAGGAGACATATTGGCTCCTGAGTAGCTGGCATCAAGCCTCTTCCAGACAGGCAATTCCAGGGGAGCAATTGTCTGGTTTAATTGCTCCAGAACAGAAAGACAGGAGAGGCGGCGAAGTTAACAAGCTGTCTGCAGAATCGGTAATGTACAGGCTTTGTGATTAAAAACAAATTTCTGTTTCATTTTTTTCCGTCTTGACAGTTTTGCTGCACATAGATTCAGTCGCCTGTTCTCCACATCTCTGCTGCTCAGTGAGTGGCTAACCACCTGTCCACCTCTTGTCCATTTGACTGAGATATGGACCGGTCTATTCAGTATGGATGGATTAATATTTATTTCTTTCTCTTTCACAGTCTTCCTTGTTTTTCCAGCTTACCGTCACAGAATGTGTGTGCCGGGGTAACGTGCAGATAGTTACATTTTAGGAACCTTTGATCCGATGAAAACATGTCCACTGGCTCATTTTGAAAACTTTAAAGGAACGAGAAGAAAATATTTACTGATAATCTTGTATTATAGTGGGGATATGGATACATTTGAATTATAAAAGATCTAAGTGAGGCATGTGGCAGAAACATTGTCCAGATCAAGTAAAAACTTTAAGATCACAAAAGTTAAATATCCACATTTTGTGGTGCTGCACTGTAACCAGGTTAAAAGTTCAACATCGTTGGAAAGAAACAAGAGAAAGAAACAAAAAATAGACCATGCGAGTATGTAATTGAAAACTACATTTAAATTAATGATGAAACAGTTTTGAAGAGGTGCTGTGAATCTTTACTGTAGGGGTCATCAGTTAAGCTTCTGCTTTTAAACATAAAGCTGAGATGAAGGAGTTCTGAATTCATCCTTTCACACAACCATAGTGTTTTTGGTTTGTGTGAGTGAGGTGGTGGATCTGTGGCCCGCTGCTCTCCTTTCAGCAGCTTTCATCCACATTCAGAGGAAAAGCAAAGGGAACGAGGTAGAAAAAAGGTAAGGGAGGTTTTTAATCATTAAAGTTAAGAAACTGAAGAAATTAGGAGTAACTGGCTCAGTTTTTTCATCAGGATATTAATGACTAGAATACCCACACTGCAAATGTAGGGACTATAAAACTGGAACTAATGACTCCACTGTGATTATCAGTCTTTTAAATGTACCGTTTATGGTGGATGAGAGTTCAGGTTTGTGGACTCAGCAACAATATGTAGATTTATTGAGCAGTGATGAGGAAACATTCTCCTGCTCATGACCATTAGCCCTGCAGTTAAAACGGACGTAAAAACCCACACAAACACATAGAAAACCTTATTATCAGGTTAGGAACCTCAATTTCTCAGGCTGGAAATGGGCTTCTCATTTCCATTCTTACACGAACTGGTGATAAACAGTGAATAAGTCACTGAAAGACATTTTTCTGCTAGGAAATGTTTGAACTTGCAGTGCAAGGTGGGTCTACAGAGTGCTGGCTTAGAGGAGCGTAATATAATTGCATGCTATACTTCAGATTTTTAATTATAAAACTTCTAAGAATAATGTACTCTTTTTCCTCGGTTCTCTACTACACAGAAAATGCTGTGTGGTGAAAATATAACAATGGACTTCACCCTGAACAAATCACTGCCATTCTGAGACATGGTGGTGGTCGCATTATGACATGGGAACACTGTTTTTCAGCAATAATGCCCCAGCTTATCTACATCTGATTGAGAATTTGTGGCAACACTTAGATACTGATGCTCAGATGTTCCCTATAAAATCCAGAGTCGTTTAATATGCAAAGCTGCAGAGAAATGCTAAAATATTTTGGACAGCAAATGACAGTACCACAAAAAATGTTGAAAGTGAATACAGCACTTTTTATATTTTTTCTAAAATATTTGAAAACCATGTTTTTTTCCTCCTCCTCACTTATTCACTCCACATGTTGGTTATCACATAAAGTCCCCCCTACAAAAATACACTAAAGTTAATGGTGGCAGCTTGAGGAATGAAGACCTCTGCTCTTCAGGTCTCACTGTACAATCTTAAATAAAGCAGTTGGTGCAGTTTATTGACTTTGAATTCATCTTCATTTTTTTTTTACAATCAGTTCATAGTAAATAATCTATATTTGGCATCTGAGAACAATAAACTGTTCATAGATGTTGGATATTTAATCAGTTAATATGTTGAGCATTCTTCCTCATCAAAAAACAATTTTATGGTTACTTTTATATAATTTGTCAATAGTAAAGAGATTAGAGAGGGGCTGGTACATTCCATTCTTTTAAACTCTACATTTACACTCACATGTGAAAATGGCTGCAAGCAGATGTGTCATAATACAACTGTACATCTTTGACCAGCAGAAGTGGAGCCTCCTGCACAACTAACAAGAATGCATCAAGAGGTTTCTGGATGGTAAGTCAACAACAAAACATTTGCCTTTTCCAGCAGCCATTTTACGGCACATACATCTGTAAAACCACTGATCAAGCATGCTTTAACTCAGCGGGGTTGCTTGGTGAGGAGCAGTGCTTTTGAAACGGCTCATTTTCCAGTCACCAAAAAACATTAACTTATTGGCTGGGTGTATTTGTTAAGCGCTTGTTTTTAGAAATGGTAGGAACCCAAATGGAAGTACAAAAATGTGACTTTTGGATCATATGTCCACTTCAGGCCATCTGTTTTCTCTACCCAAAATGCCTTTCGGAGAAATCAACAGCAGCTTATTGTTTACTGTATCTCTCTGACACTGAATTTGATTGATTCTCAGCAAGACTTTCAATGTTTTTCTAAAAGAAACATTTACACCAACCTCCCACACCTTATAATCCAGCTGCTTGGAATGGACCACTTCAACCCTGTTTAGTTTCTCTGCCTTGATCCTCTAAGGAAAGAGACTCCAGAAATGAATCCAGTTCTTTGCTTACTTAGAGATTGAAGTGTGGCAGCTCAAAAGAGTTTAACAGCTAACCAACAAGAACAAACAGGAGCGTTTTATAATGTGTGAAACTGTGAAATGAAAAAGATCTCTCACCTGCTAGCCCACGTCCTCTTCTACTCAGACTCTTTTCACACATATCTGTCACACACACATTTCCATCTCCAGACCTAATGTGTTTTGACTTATTCATATCTAATCTCTCATCTCTTTTTGTCCTGATGTGACAGTCAGTTTTTCTCAGAACTGTTAAAAAGGATTTTGTCTTTATTGATCTCTTAGAAGCCCGACCTTTAAGTCAAAACTGTGTGACAGGTTTGAAGTCAGTTTTGGCGTTGACTCGTCCAACAGTATCACATGTGCTGATGACGACTGTCATCTGAGCAGACTCTAACGATTCTTTTATGTTTGATATCAGCTGTAATGAAAATGACACTATTCCTTACTTCTACGTGAGCAATTAGCAGACAGACTCCGACTCCTGCGAACATGTCTGAGCATGTGATTCCCACTAGACCACTTGATGGAGTGTATAATGTGTTTCAGTGTTCAAAGCATTTTACAGTGGACTTTCTTAAGGCTTTAAAGGAGACCTGGCTGTTTGATCATCCACTTGACACCTGCTGAAGCTTTGCTAAGCTCAAAAATCTCACACATCCCCCATCCAGCCATGAAAAGCTCATTTACAGCCATAATGTAGCACAGCTCAGGTCAGGGCACATATTTTTGGATTTTGTTGTGAAACATAATTTGGCGTTTCTGAAAATATAACTACTTATCTTGCCTTCCCTTGCTGAGTTTTGATGTTGATTTAAAAAAAAAAACCTTTAAGCTGAATTTACAAAGTGGACACAATTGAAATTGCAATACTAGAAATGTTTTGAAAGTTGGAACTCTGATGGATCATTTTCATATATTTCCTGTGATTTGGTTGATTCTTTCCCAAAATTCTTCATAATATTACACATTAAGTACATTTGTCAACAAGTTCCTGCTATAGCAATGAATGTAGATCAGCTTAAAGCATTAACTCACTAAATAGGATAGTTTTGAGTTACTATGGCAACATAATTTACCATACAGTACACCCAAAAATCAGAGCGGACTAAATGGAAAGAAATTAAGAGGCCTAGTTTTGTTATCACAGAAAGCAGTAGAAAAAAAATCTCTTTAGTGTTTTCTTTAGGATTACTTTTTAACTCATGTTCCTAAAACTTAAGTCATGTATTAGGAAGAATGATGTTTCTCCAGAGGAAGGAGGAAACGGACTGAATCAAAAAATATATATAATTTTTAGAAATTATGACACCAATCACTTTTCATTATGTCTAGTTTGGTGGGAAATTTTGTCTATTTTCAGGTAATTTGTCTGTCATGGTAATTTAGTCTCAATGAAACACATCGAAATTAGTTATTTGTACTGTGGCAAAATGTGGGAATTTCAAAACCATAGCTGTATTTCATAAAGTTATGGTTAAAAATGAACAGAAATGTTTTAAAATACTTTGTATTACACACTTTGATGATACAACATAACAAGGACAGTATGTAGAGCAGGGGTGTCAAACTCAATTTCACCGAGGGCCACTTCAGCATATAGGCCCCCCTCAATGGGCCACATTGACGGTACAGATCAGGAGAGCATCCCTGCTAAAACACCCCAGACAGAAGGCTGACTTCCCTCATTCAGGTCTGCAGAGGCTTATGATGCGTCTTTCTGACCGGAGCTGACAGCGAGTTGAAGAGTTATGGACCGGACGCTTTGGAGCATCTGGTTAGGAAGCGCATTACAAACCTTTGGTTGAAATGTAGTTTGTAGTCAATTCATGCTCAAAACCTATTTTAAGTCAATCATTGGCCTATAAAATGCTGGGGGGCCACATGTGGCCCGCGGGCCTTGAGTTTGACACATGTGCTTTACACCATAGAACTGCCAATTGGTAATTGAAGTAAAGTAGCTTCGATTTCAAGGAAGCCGACATTGAAATCGATTGGCTAATGAACCATCACCAAAGAGGAAGGTTCTTGTTGTCTCACTGCACCCCAAGAGATGCATAACCTGCAAAAACAGTTTCTGTCTGGTTTCGAACCAGAGCAAACATGATAACCACTACACTACAGGAACTGAACTTCTCTGCTTTGTTTCAGTTTGAGGTTCCAAAGTTGATGATGATGCAACGCATGAAAATTTCCACTGAGGTTTGCACTCAGATGCCTGGATTCAGAGTACAGACCATGACACCACAGACCCTTGTTGGTCTTTAGTAAACACCTGTGATGAACAGAACATGCAAAATCCGTTTCTGTCTGGTTTCGAACCAGAGACCTTTTGCGTGTGAAGCAAACGTGATAACCACTACACTACAGAAACTCATGCTGTTTGCAGTGTTCCTGGTAGATGATCCACATTTTGTTGGAGAGCAACGTCAACGATGGGCATGGAACAATGTCAAATACTTAAACCACAGATCCTCTCAGAGAGCACAGTAACTTGGTGAACAAACTGTCAGACTTGTGCCTTATTTCACATTACAGTCCATAAACTAAGCCTGGGATCAAACAATTGTATAGAAGATGTCATTAGCAGAGACAAATGGTTCTACAGAGACTTGGCTAAATGGCTAAAAAATAAAATCAATACTTACAAATAAAAAATGGTTCAAAAATAAAATTAACACATTAAAATAAAAAAATATCTCTGACATACAATCAACACTTGAAAATTAAAAATGGTTAAAAAAATAATATCAACACTTCAAAATAAATAATGGTTCAAAAATACAATCAACACTTCAAAATACAAAATCTCTGGAAAATAAAATATGATGTATGTTGTTTTGAAAAACATTAGAATATATCCACTTTTATCAAATCTGGTAAGATCATGTAAGTTCTTCTTAAATCCATGGAAACTCAACAGTTTGTAAGGTAGGTGAGTTAGCTCAGCAGGTTAGAGCACCGTGCTGGTAATGCTGAGGTTGTCGGTTCAAACCCTGTATGGGGCAATTCATGTCTAAGGTCTTTCAGACAATCAACACTTCAAAATAAACAAGGGTTCAAAAATAAAAGCAACACTCTACAATAAATAAGGTTTCAATAAAAAAAATAAAATCAACACTTCAAAATTAAAAATAGTTCGTTTATGTTTTCACATCTACCTGAATAATATGTAGTTGTGCCCCTGGTTGTGTTAATCCATTTGAGGAGCCGGCAGTTTATCTTGAGGAAATAAATGACGATGTAAAAGTTAATTAGACTGTAACATGCGCAGTCCGCTGATCAACCACTGTGGACGCGGCTCCGCCGCTGCGAAGAATTAGAAACCGCTGGAAGTAACTCATCCAGCGGCTTTAACAAATGGAGCCTTCTGGGTTCACGTTACCCAGGAGAGCGGTGCTCTGGAGGAGCTGCAGACGTAACATCTGTCCGTTTCGGAGAAGCGAAACCACGCAATAAATAAATAAATAAATAAATAAATAAAT
>NW_006800062.1:563007-608508 GCF_000485575.1 Poecilia formosa | reverse complement strand
TTCATAAAGTTAAGGTTAAAAATGAACAGAAATGTTTTAAAATACTTTGTATTACACACTTTGATGATACAACATAACAAGGACAGTATGTAGAGGTATTTGTGTGTTTTTCTTTCAGACTGAGGATTTAACGTAACACAGATTTTACACATAAAGGGGAAAACGATTTTTGGAGAAAACCCACTCAGGCACAAGTAGAACTCTAAACCTTCTGCAAGCAACTGTGATAACTTTTCTGACGCCCTAATAAAACTTGGAAACGCCTCAGACTCATGACTGCCTTGGGTGACCTTGAGCTATCCTTTCAGTAATGTTGCTATAAAACTCTAGTGCACTCAGCACCTCTCTTCACTCAACTGTGGCCTAACCATTATGTGCTGTAATAACTGTCCCTGGTTCTGTGTTTTTCTGCTTTTTTCCTTTCCCGTAACAACTTTCCCTGACATGGTGTTTTATGTGTTATGTATGTGTCTGTTCTGTCCTCTCAGCCCCTAATCAGCCAAAGCAGACGGCGGCTTGTGTGAACAGAGCATGAGGGATTAAACTGCTATGCTGCAAATTGTTACGACTCCTTACAACCTGACCTTCCACAAATATTTTAGTGCAGAATAGATGAGGTAGATTAAAAGTCATTTAAGCTGCATACAAATTAAATTAAGTTTAAATAGATCTTACCTTGGATAGGTAAGACCTGTACTAAAACTAGACCTTACCTATGGGTAAAATAAATAGATAAAAATACATTTCCTATTCAACAACTGTACAGTTCCAAGAAAAAAAAATCTTCAAAGGGTTAAAAAGGTATAAATTTATAGATTGAGTGTTTTCAAAAAGAAAAGTGCTTTAAAACTTTAAAGCAGAGCAAGGACAAAACTATCCAGGTGTCACGAAGTTTTAAAGACTGAGATTAATAGTAAAAAACTAGGATTAACACAAAAAAGCAAGTTGGAAAAAAATCTGATGGTTGTAGCAAATACTATGCTGAATTTAATTATTTAAATATTTATTCTGTGAGATTGTCTTTTTATCAGAGAAATACATCCTTGATGGAGATTAATTTAAAAAAAAACAAAAAACAAGCTTATGATCTGCGCAGAATAGAATATGTCCAAATGTTGCCTCATTCAGACGACGCATCTTGTTCTATGTTATAATCAGTAACGTAGTCGCCTACCTCAGATGATGTTTAATCTGGAGGCATGGTGAGGGTGACCGCCCCATCATAAGTCTGTCTGCATTCTTAGCAGTTTAGCCAGTTAAGTTGGTAGTTTTGCATAATAAACTACAATTGGTGCTTCAAAAAAAGACAACCTGTCTCCATGTGTTTCTCAAAAGCCTTTGCAGTCGTCTCACATATGGTTTGGATATTCTGCTGCACCAGAACAGGATACAGTACCACAGAAAAACAAGTGTGATAAAAAAAACTGAGAAAAACACAATCATTCTTTGCACTAGCCATAATTGGCAATTCTCCGTTCTGTGAACAAAGTGTAATGAATGCAGTCTCTAATGTGTGTGTGTGTTTGTTGTGAGGCTATTTTTATCCAGTTACATGATGATTTACAATAAAATAGGAAACACATTTTAAAAACATCCTGGCACTTTGTTTCCTAGAGGTTGAACTATAAGATATTTTGCATATGTTGTAAAAATAAAAATAACAAAATGCAAAAGCAATCTTCTTTTCTAAATGTTCGACCTTAGTGAACCAGGTTCAGCTTTTCCTGTTTAAGGTCAGTTATGATTACCATAATCATTTCTATTTACTAAATGCCAGAATGTTTAGAGAAAAAATCAAGATTAGACACAAATGCATCTTCCAAATTAGCCACAACGAAGAGTCTTTTGGAGTGAGCATTGCAAATTTCAGGCCAAAGCTAAAATAAAAATGTGTGTTGGCTTTGCAACCTACAAACCTCACAGTTACAGGGGAATGGGTCAAATTTACAGCAAACTATTGTGTGAAGCTTCTGGAGGAAAACCCAAAACTTTTTCACTCAATTTATACAGACTGGAATGCAATTCTACCAAATATAAAGAGATGTATTTAAAATGCATTTAAGAACGTTTAAAAAATGCTGCTGCTCATTATTTTGACTTTTAGTAGCATTTAGGCTGAAATGATTTTTCCAACTCTAATAATTACTAAATCAGGAAAAGTTTATTGTCTGACAATAAGAAAATACAGCTTTGTGTGTTTTTTAATATAATGTATGTAAATTTCTGGATCCAACAGTATAACATTAGTTTGATTTTGAAGCAAAATCTGACCAACTGGCTCAAGGTGTCTTGGTTATGTTTGCTTTAAAATGCACTTCAGACTCATAATAGAGTGTTATTATATAAATTGGGTAGAACGTAATTTATTGCTGTAGTTTGTACTCTGGGACTTTAATAGGCTCAGGTTTTCTTAGATAAAATCTGTTCTTAAATCTAAACCTCATTACTGTAATTGCCATCATTAACATCCCATTTTCATTACGCTTATCCTATTATTATATTTTAATAGCCTGCCAAAAAATTAAAAAATAAAATAAGTTGCTAATCTTTATTTAAAGGCTTTTATTTCTCCATCATTTTTACAGTCCAACTAATCAGGAGTTGGTTGGATCAAGCTTCTCAAACAGTAATTCTCTGCTTCCTTCTAATTTCTAACAAGTTTACAACTTTTCAAATAAATTTGAGCTACTGGAGAAACAAATTAGACAGAACCCCTGCATGCAACATTTATTCTGATCCATCCACCCTAACCCTTACCCTACCAGCATGAGGGAGACAGCAAAGCTGAGACAGTTGATTTCTAATTGGAGTATTTAAATAGCTGACACCTCAAGTCAAATGTCTTCACCAACTTTCAAATAGAGAATCCAATTCATGTACAGTATGGGCTCTGCCCACGCGAGCTATTACCTACCTCCTCTCGCCTAATTACTGTCATTCATCCTTTATCAATGAGAAGTTGTGGGAAGCAGCTGCTGCCAGGTGGCTGCAGAAAAACACACACATGCAAAAACAGGGATTTATCTTTCTTTCATGTATTTTGCTTTGGTGAGCTACGGCTAACAGTAACAAATTTTTCAGGACCATAAATTGTCCGTGGAGTTATTGCAATAAACTATATGGTTTTGAGACAATCTTCAACTAAAGGTAGTAGCATGATAATACAATTCTGGAACTGGAAGACATTTTAAATATCCAAAATACACAAAACAACAGAAACAACCAATAAAACGAATGATGAAATCTCTGTAAACAAAATAAACGTTCAAAACGAGAGCTAGCTGAGACCAATGCACCAGACTGAAGACTTTTGTCATCCAATTTTGTGTAGAAAGAGAGAAAAGAGAAAAACAATAATTCATGCAAGTGGGAATTATTGCTCATTTTAACTTATCATGTGATTAATTGATTTCTTTCTTCCTGCAGCAGGTCCAGCCAACAGCTTTGGTTGCATAAGGTATTCCGCACCACAGCATGCTAATCCTGTGTGCATGGAAGATGTGATGTGCAGGAATCTATTTGAGGTTTCCTCTGTGACTCTGAGGTGATGACATATTTTATTAGCTTCTGTTCTGGGACCAGCAACTGTCTCACCTGGGAGCCCAGCTGAAGTTCTCTGCTCTCTCTCAACCCCTCCCATCTATCCTCGGATCCCGTTTCAGCTTCCTAAAATCACCCTGCCTCCATTCCACCCGTCACTTCTGCTCGTTAATCCCTCTGTTAGTCTTGGTTCACCTTCTCGCTGCATCTCCAGGTTCAGGTGACTGTTATCTGTAAAGTAATCCCTGTACACTCTGCCACCTCCTACAAGCTGGCGTTCTCTCATGACAAGTGGCTAATTGGATGTCGCTAGTGAAAATGAAAGGTAAACGGACAGTAGATAAAGCCATAAAGCTGTCAACCGTCTCACTTCTGGCAAAAGAAGAGGATGATGGAGGAAAAAAAAGGCAGATGAGCTAGATAGGGTGTAGAGGTCAGTGAGAAGATTGAAGACTGCTGGAAGGATGTGGAGCGGATGAAGGGATTGGGGGGAATTAAGAGCCCAGGCAACTGTAGGCTGGATAAATGCAAAAGAAAATGAAAAGATGTGAGAAGAATAGATAGAAAGGATGGAGGAAAAAGTGACAAAGTGATGCAAGGCAAAGGCCACTGCTGCCATTCCCTGTGGCCACTAATAAAACGCTCCAGTCAGATCTCTTGTGTGCACAGTCTTGCATGAGGAAGCACACATACAAAGGGCAGTTAGACTTCCTGATCGATTGAACCGTACCCTACTCTGACGTCTCAGCAGGCCGGAAGATGAATGAGCTGACCTACGAAGGAAAAGAAGAGAGGAAGGAGGGAAAAACAAACCTTTGCCTTTTAAATCTCAGAGGTTTGGGTCACACTCTGCGGTTTGGCTAGGGCCACATAAAGATACATGTATAGATTTTATTTTTCTTCATCATACCAGCAACTGATAATTTTATTAAATAGAATATGTTATGCACTTCTGGGATTTCTTTTCTCCTATTTTTTTGTGCAAAACCTTTGTGTTCATTTGTCTTTATGTGTATAAACTGGTTCATCATACACTGAAAGAAAGTTGATCATGTAGGTTATCTTATGTTCATGTTCATAAATTGGTCTCATAATCTGTCTACACTGTATCAGTCTGTAGGATGAATTAATTGGTTTCCAAAGGCAACCAAACAAAACCCAAAACAACCAATCAGAGCCTTATTGCTGTCAATCAACCTGGTGTACACACAGTTCAACATGTTAATAGCAATAAATAATATGCAGTTACAGAAAAAGTGTTTATCCATCATCAGTGGCCATGCTAACTAGCCATAGCATTCATGACAGGCTCAACTGTTGGGAAGAAGCAGCAGCATACCAAAGAATAAGGCGGAGAGTGTGAGCAGTGAGTACACATGTATGATTAACAGCACTAATACCCTCCCCCTAATTCTGATTGATTGTTTTTCTCTCAAACTATACTGTTAGCACAAAGTGATAGATTCAACATGTAACAAAAAGAAACTTTTTTTTAAATAAAAGTTACATGCTTTAAAACATCAGAAAATCATATTAAGATCCACAAAACACACATTGAGGTTGGACATTATATAATCCTTCCACTCTGGAAAGGTTATGGTCAAAAGATACAAAAACACTAAAACTAATGTGTTGTCCTGATCTGCATGTCTGACCAGAGTTCATACATTATAAGCTGTTTTCTCCTCTCTCTGCCTCCAGTTGTGTGTTTTTGTGTAACCTGTTTCAATGTCTGGTTCTCAGAAACACACTTGAGCGGCTCCTGTTCTGCCCTGTGCTCAAGAGCCATCCATCACCTCTCAGCTGATGGCCCACCTCTGGCTGGCCTGTCGCTGCCACTCAGACGGGCCGGCTCTCACACAACAGCCCTGAATGACTGCTGTGCAATGAAAAGGGCACATCGACTTATAATTGGAAGTGCGCCCATACTGAGCTCCAGACTAATTAGCTGTGCATCCAGAGGTGTGACTTCCATACTAATGGAAGATGTTTTGCTCGCAGCTCCTCAGCCAGCAGCAGGTAGGTGACGGCAGGCTGTTCGTAATTCTTTTGCAAAGATCATGAAGCATTATAGAATATCACTCAAATATTTTAAGACTTTAATTCTGCATTACGACAATTTAGAACAAGAGCATCAAAAAGAAGAGCTTCTTTGTTAAATCTCATGCAATATGTATTGTTGCGATGCTAAATTAGCATCAGTGAAGATGTCCTTTCCGTTTCCATAAGACAAATAAATTATAGCGTTACTCAGGAAAGTGACAAACTGTTTCAGGAGAATAACTGTAATTTTCTGTGCTGCTCTCAGGCTAAGAGAGGAAGCAGTGACCGTGACAAACAGTGATTTTATCGCTCTGGTTATTAGTGTCTGTCTGTTTTTTCGACACACACATGCACAGCAAACGCACGACACGCAGCACCCATGGCTGTATTTGAAGTCAAATATTGCTTCCAATGGGGGTTATATCATCATTAGAGCAGAAACCGCCGAGGTAGGAGGGGAAAAAAACAAGCATGAAGAAAATGTTTGGTGTATTCTGAACGACTCTTAATTAAAAACAACAAAAACAGACTTCAGCCAAAATGCTCCCCTTCCATATTTAGAGATAAATATTCTACTTAGAGGATTTAATAACTTTTTTGATTTGGTAAATTCAGCTGCACATGCATGCTAAGCCTATGTAGTCGCTGCCCGCCGTGCGGCGTACAAGCATGTGATGCATTTATAAGGCTTCGTAATAACATGGTAGCTGAATGGAAGGGCATAACATCAATTAACCTTTAACCTTGAGCTGTGTTTTTTGGAAGACAAACAGCAGAATCCTTTCACAGAAAAGCAGAAATTTCATAAACTTTAATCGAACAGTGGTTTTTGTAATGTTTAAAAGTATCGCTGAGCAAGTTACATCTCAGATCATCAGGAAAGATGAGGATATGATCATCAGACTATTTTAGATGTTACTTAGGTCCTGCTTTGAAATTCACCAGGGTCACGAATGAAAGGCAGAAAAGCCAGAAGTGCCTGTTTTCCTGCACACTGCCACCCTTTGTCCTCGATGCGCGCCTGCAGGTACAGTAACCTCAGGGGAACATCGCTCAGACTGCTGAAGAGCAACAGGAGGTGATTACTGTGATCCAGCTGTATGCTCCTTGTGCTGCAGTAATGGAGCGGGCCACAGCGATGCCTGTTGAGTTGATGTTTTAAGAGCTTTAATGGACTGGCAAGTCACAGATGTGAGCAGTCTCTCCTGCTCTATTTTTGGGATTTGCACTCAGACATGCACACATTTATACTTATGTACATTTATGTATACGTATGGGAATTATCTGTGGATACAAGGTTTATTCAATCTGCTCCATCTAATGCACAAATAAAACACAGGAGAGCAGTAAAGGCTCTTTGATTGCACAACCACTGTCTCATTTTGTTGGAGTTGGAGGTAGTTACAGTAGGATGGTGCTGTCTAGCTCTCCCAGAGGCTTCTTCAGTAACTGGAATTGATTTGTGATGTTTAGCTTTACTCTCCATCTCTTCTGTACATCTGACTTCTATTTTTCTGTAGCCCTAAATGCTTTGCTTCCTCTTCCTATTCCCCTCTCTCCTCCCGGCCCATCCCGCTGTAGTCCACCAGTGTTGCTGATTTAATATTGATGAAGTGGATCGATCAGAAGAGCGCCACCCTTTCTGTTTTCTCCCTCTGCAGGTCAGGTATAATCTGCTCCTCATCTGATATTCTGACACAAGCAGGAAATTCCCAAAGGAAAAAATCTGTGATGTCAATTAACCCTTAGAGATGATGTGTTTTCCAAACTGTTAATTAAAACCATTTCACTGCACTGGATGTTTTTCTTTTCTCCACGTTTTTATCTGTGTCCCCTCAGTTGATTTTGGAGCTGCTGTTATGAGTTGAGCTTAATCCTGTTTCTGATCTGAAAAAACTTCCCACTGGAAGAGAATCTCAGCTCCTTAACCTCAGTCATCATCACAGACGGTTATGAGCCTGTTGGCCCGAAACTTAAACATAATTATCAGCCTTTGCAGTTCATCTGCCTCTTGTGGACATTAACTCAAGACAAACTCTGATGGTTGCCTTCTCCCTCAGTGACTCTAAACCAGGTTACATTTTAATCTTCAGCTGAATCTTTGCACCACATCTTGCTGGACCTGAATTAAATGAGCAGAACCTGCAGAGGGGAGGTGAATTAGTAAGGGAGCAATTCTGAGATGAAAGTTGTCTGTAGTGCACCGTGTTGTGGAACAAACTGTTTAGACACGAACAGCGTGATAAAGCTTGCTGCATGTTTTTTACACATCCTGGCAAATGTAAAAACATAGTTGCCCCCTGAACCTCGTAACTGGTTACGCCAAACTTTGCACCAAAATCTGTCATCAAGCATTTGCGATAAAAGGTGATGACTTGTCAGAGAATTTAGACTTAGCATTTGTTACAAGACTGTTGCAATTAAATGGAAAAGTTTCAAACATCAAATCTACTTACTGTCATTCCACAACATCTCAAATCTGCTTAAATCCAGACTTTGACTTGGCCACCTTTTTCTTTGTTTCCTCAATTTTTTCTTTCAATTTTCTATTTTTTTCTTTCTTGGACACTTTAAAATCTTGATATTTTTATTGTTTTTCAGAACCGGACTTTCTACTTCAGGATTTTCTGAAACCATGGAATTTCATACTTCCATCGATCGTCCAGGTCCACAGGCAGCAAAAGCATCGCCATGTTTGACTGCAGGTACGACTGCGTTTTGAAATGCTGTTACTTTTACACCCACACAGCTTCCAAAAAGTTACATTTTTATATCATCGTCCACAAAATATTTACTCAAAAGTCTACAAGATATTTTTTGGGAAATGTTGCAAACTGCATTTTGTATTTACTCGGCTTATCTCACAGATTTGAAACATTTATGTTCTGTGTTTAAAATTCTCTGTGGGAAAAAAAAATCCCCATTAGTGATGGCCTACTGATTTAATTGTGATTTTAAAACAAAGCCTGAGAGAACTAACAGTTCAGGCTGCATTTGAATGCCTCTAATTATTATTGATTCCCTTGAAGCCTTATAGCAAACGCCATGTTGTCAGATGTCAAAAACGTTAATCAATTCCTCTGCTGTTCAGAAAGACGGTAAAAGGCAAGCAGTGCATAAACGTGCTAATGCACTGCAGTTAGACCTGCTGCTGCTGTAAATGTGAAGGAATCATCATCAGTCAGCACGTCTAGTGGAAGAAATGGGAAAAGACATGCAGAACCACACAGAGAGAAGCTAAAGAAGGACACACACACACACACACCACCAAATACATTAAAAAACACATTCGCTCTCACCACAGCTTGGCTTGACAGGAAGTGTGTGATGATAAATGGGTTAGATCTACTTCCTCCAGACAGCCGCTCTGCAGAGTGGACGGGGGGACAGGAGAGGGCATCGGCCATCGCAGCGTTTTACCCCTGCTTCAGACTAGTGTGTGTGTGTGTGTGTGTGTGTGTGTGTGTGTGTGTGTGTGTCTAATCGCTGCGTGTGTGTTTCAGTGCACATCCTGGCTGCTGTCCTGTCTTTTCCTCTGACCGTGGATTCTCCGGTGGAGAACTCCAAGCCTCACTTTCCCTCCCCATCTGCCCCGGCACCGCCTCTTCGTCCCTCAGCTTGCTGCCCTGACAGGCAGAGTTGCCACGGTGATGGATGACTCTGCGCTCAGTTTCAGTGTCAGAGTGTGGCTCCTGTGCTACCTGCCGCGTGGGTCCCTGTCAAAGACTTCCTGTCGGGTCAGATGCACTGTTCCCCCGTTTCTTGCCTTCTTTCCTTTTATCCTGCTCTTGGTCTCCGTGCTGCAGTTCCCTTATCTCTCCATTATTTAGCTCAGTAAAAAGCTTGATGTCAGTCGAACATTTCCCATAAAAGGACTAACTTCTGAGGAGCCACAGAATAAACTGAATGGATAAATTAAAACAGCCCTGAATGAAAAAACTGAATGATTACGTTAATTTTTCAGAGTGCCTGCTGCGTATTCGGGTGAGAGACTCAACTGCAACTTCCTTTTACAGACTGCGGCGCCGTCTTCATTATACAGCAAGCTTCCTTTAGAGTGACCCCGGTTCT
Organism: Poecilia formosa; assembly: GCF_000485575.1. Taxonomy (NCBI): domain Eukaryota; kingdom Metazoa; phylum Chordata; class Actinopteri; order Cyprinodontiformes; family Poeciliidae; genus Poecilia; species Poecilia formosa. The sequence continues at coordinate 598,854 of NW_006800062.1, read as the reverse complement.
GCACCATGCATTTTAAACATCTGGCCCTTTGAAATGAGGTCCATAAGCGATGCACTCACAAGCTTTGTCTGTGAATGTAATTAGCCAATTAGTCTCCTCTTTATTAGAAACCAGCAACGGCAGTCATGCGTCTCTGCTAGCAGGGACTAGTTAGTGTGTTCTAATGAGCCTTTAGCTCCAAACCAGAAACCCCATCAAGCATTATTAATAATAAAGAGGCTATTTGTTCAGGCCTTCCAGTTTAAACACCGATGCCACATAGCCAGAATTATTAAGATATGTCTTAAAGAGTAATGAACAAGACTGAACTGTGAGGCCCGATTTGGGAAAGGTGATAACAAAACCACAGATAAATTATCTGTTACGATGCCGATGAGACGCTTGCCAATCCTTTATTTTAAATGTTATTTTCCCAAGTAAATTGTTTATGAATTGATGACTTTTCAAGCAAGAATTGGATGTATAAATTTTAATTTTATTGTCCATCTCAGGGTCTCAATATTACAAAGTCTATCAAGTGTACACACTTCTGCCTCCTGTAGATGGAAGGACATGAGTTATGATGTTCAGAAATAATACAGGAACTAAAAAGATCAAAATTATAAACAGGGACATGATGGAATACCAGTGCTTCTGTCCAGAGGGAAACCACTTTCCTATCAATGTGGACTAAAAGTTAATCCCCTTAAAATTGACTAAAATTTGCAACTTCCCACCTGGATCAATGTTTTCATGTCAGACAAGTCTTTCAAACCTAAAAACAATCGATGAACCCTGTTAGTTCTCCTCACTTTCCCTGATTTCCTCCAGCCACAGCTGTTCCACATTCCCTCTGATTCGGTCGCCTGATTCCTTTGTCAGTTTTATCCCAACTCTGAATAAAACTTCTGGGTTTTCTTTGTTCAACATTTGATTCCTTTGTTCTCTACCTGCGTAGACGTTTTATGACTTCCTCCCTGTACATTCTATACTGCATCTCAGTGAAGTATTCTGTTTACCTCCGTTTTCCTCTGCATTTGGGTCGTTTCTAGTGCAAAATTGCTCCAAAGAGCATGTGGTTTATCTTTTGAACCAAATAAAAATTCAGTTTTATCTGAATATTTGTGCCTGTATGTATAATTTTGACCTGGTGTGGATTTTATAATGTGCATCCGTCCAATTTGTGTTTCTAAAGTACTTCATTTTAAGCCTCAGATTATCACACCATTCATCAGTGGTGAGTGTATGTAAACTTTTGGCTGGACATTCAGATCCAGCATATATTTCCTGCATTTTTAGGAAATGTTCCTTTTGATTGTCTTATTTAAGTAAACTAATCAACAGAGATGTGTTTTCCAATTTATATTTTTAATTTAATTCATAATTCTCACGTTCTCCCTCCCCCTTCACTTGCCAAACAGATGTGTTTCTCTGCAGCGCTGTCGGTATAAAGAAGGGAAGACCACAGTCAGATTTATTTTTTCTGGAAGACATCATATTAAAATTCAGTTGTGTTGCGTAATAATGCATGCTGTAATCACAACAGATTTGGTTTGCAAATAAGAATAGCAGTTTGCAGCAGGTAGATTTTAAAAGTATTTGGCGTAGGTTGTTTCTCAGCATGTGTCTGATCAAAGAGGCAGTGGATGAATACAGACATGAAAAGTGCCCTCATGTTGCTGAAAGGCAGCTTTGAAAATTTATTCAGAAAAGCCAATACGCTACACACCAGAACAACAAATAAAGCCAGAAATTGCAGTTGCGTAGGAGTGGTTGTTTGTATGTCAGTAAGCCAAGTAATATCAGATCTCCTGACGTTGACACCTGATCGCAAACAGCTTTGATTGCAGCAACGTTACTGAATGACAATGACATGTTTGTTTGTCATTTTAAATTTTTCAATTAAACTTTTTGGAGGAGGGAATTAAAGCTGCACTATGTAGCTTTTAGTTTAAAAAGGTTTTTAACACACATTATGCAGAAATGCACAGCTGCTGGCCAACAATTATGCTGGTCATACTATACTGTCATGATATATCGACAGTTTAAACAAATACGTAAAAAACATATTTTTTAACTAAAAGTTACAGCAGATAAGATTAAATTAGTTTCCTTATTTTAGTAACCGGTAAGTTTGTGAGGTGATTATCTCTAAGTCCTCTTCGGTGCAATTAAGAAAACAAAATTCAAGGAAGGTTTTCTTGTGAAGAACTCCTTCACAATATGAAGGTTTTTATATTCAGAGTTTCTTTTGTTGTGACAGATTGAAACTGTGCTGAAGAAACAAAAGTGGAAGCTTCTTTTGTTTCTCTTCGATGCACTTCGCCCCTGAGTAAATAAACTCAGAATTTCTTTGCATTTTTATCTAAATGCAAACTCTTTTGAATTCCTCTTGCATCCTGTTGTAGGTTAACCAGCAGAATGGAGACGCGTTGTAAGAGTTTATCTCGGCCCCAGAACCGTGCAAACCACCTGAGACTCTGAGATGTGATTGCTCCTTCCCATTTCACCTCCTTTCTCTCCACGCAGCAACTCTCCACAACATTTGGATGAGTGATGCTGTCGCTGCCTCGTCTTTGACTGGCAGAATAAACACTGTAACCACAACAGAAGTGCTGTGAAACAAACTACTAGCAACAACAGAGGCAGACAGACACACCGCAGCTGTGACAGTGTACGACAGGGGAGATAAAGCGGTGCACTGTTAGCAGAGATAGGAGTGTGAGCCTCAGGATGATAATAGAGTTAGCAGGCAGATATAGAAGTGTGATACTATGAGAGAAGATTCAGATGAATATGACAGTTCAGGAGGGGGTCTCGGTGAGGAAACTTTGAAATATGATAGCTGGCGAAGGCTCTGACTCTGTGACGGAAAGCTTGACTGAGTTTAGAATCACAACGAGGGTTTGTACCGCAGAATGCTGCTGTTGTCACAAAGACTAAGCAGCTTTTTAAATGCATTAAACAGATAAAGCTGCGTTTAAAACTATCCAACATCACTAACACAACAGATCATTGTTTTTGGTAGAAATTGCAAATCTACATTAGAGTTCCACAACAGTAGAAAATCTTTCAATGGCAATTAGAATCGGTAAATGTCGTAATGACCATCAGTTGCAATACTTTCTTCGTCTCTTTCTGTCTCTCTGTGACCTTTTGCATTTTGGGTAATGTGATTTGTGTCTGATGTGAGCACCTGCTGTCAGCAGACATTACATTAGCATGAAAAATGCAAGTTTATAACATTTGGAATATATTAGCTTAATATCATTGCACTCTGAACAATCCCCTGTGATGTGGATATTGCAAACACTGATATTGAGGTGATGATATATTGTTCAGCCTTTATCTACATGGGAATAATTTAAGTACAGTAACAGAAAACTAACAGATTCAGCAGTTTTTCATTATATTATATTAACTAAATTAATGGTAGGTATGGGTGTGAAAATGATTGTGAATAAAAATATGTCACACAAGTACCTCTTGTTGGAGGAAGAAGGCAGTAAATGTTGTACATCCTGGTTATAGAGCATTACTCTGAGTAAAACTGTTTATTGCAGATCAAAAGCTGATAGAGAGAAAAAAAAAACTCAGGAAGTGCTGGGAGTAATGGACCACTCGGCTAAAATGAGCTCATATCCTGAAAAATGGGAACCCAAACCAATAACATGTGGACAAAAATGCTAAACTATCACTCACATTGACAAAATGACAAGTACAATTGTAAACCTGCAGTCGATTCTAAGCTTCAGAGTGTTTAAAGAAGATCTGCAGTTAACTGAGTTAACAAGTTCCCATAAAGTTCCACATAAACTAAAGAGATTAAATGATTCTGAAGAACAAGTTCATTGGCCTGCAGAGAAATGGAGCAACATTTGTGAACTGATGAAGGTGAGATTATTCTTCTGGGTTTAAGATGCTGCTGATGACTCAAGATCAGCTTGTGAGGTGACATCAATCACAGGACCTAGTTGACTCGATGCAGCACAGACGGTTACACAACTAAAAATGAGTTCAATGTTTTACAGAGGAGCCGATTGTTCAAACATTTTGAGTTGATGCAGTGAGTTTGTAAAGAAAGATGCTGACTCTGCTGTTTTTTAACAGATTAATTTTCATTTTTTCATCAGTTTCTGCAGAGTCAGAAGAAATTTCCTCCATGTTTTTTCATGAGTAGAATATGCAGTTTCTAATGCAATTGTCTGTATGGAAATGTAAGCTGTTTAGAAAAAATGAGAATAGTCTCTTTCAAACACACAGTTATTTTTCATATAGTGAAACTAAGCAGCATTTCATCGTTCTCTAGTGATTAAATCTAGAAAGTGGTCGGCAAAGCAGAGAAACTCAACGGGGAAACGATGATGGGTGAGGTGTGAGCGGCGAAAGGCAAAGAAGACGATGTTGAAGAACGAGACATGAAAGTGGAAGGAAGCCACCTCCAGAAACAAGTTTCCACAGTAACAAAATGTGCAGTAGAATGAAAAGACAGAGCAAGCACAGAACGAAAACAAAAAACAGCCTTTCAAAGACAGACGGAGCGACGCAGCGACAGGCAGCACAGACAAACGGAGAGATTGACAGGCCAAAAGGGAGAGCGTGGAAATGCACAGCATCAGGCTGATAGTCATTCTGTACAACAGCTCAGCTCCAATGTGCTGATTATGAGAGCATCATTTGAGACTGACAACCTTGTTCCTACAGTACAGCATGCCAAGCACACTCCCAGCCCCCATCGCTCTCTTTCTGCGCGCTCCCACCCTTTCCCACCGAGCTCACACAATTGCTGTCTGATGAGGAGTGAATGATTGGAGGAGGAACGGAGTGAAACGTGAAAGAATAACAGGAATACAAAAAAAAAAAACACCTAGAGAAGCTAGAGAGGGGGAGAAAAATGCAGCAAGGGAGAGAGCAGAAAGGAGGAGTGCAGAACACAGAGTCTGTGCAGCTGCAATTAAGTGAGCGATTTTGTGCCAGGGAATATGCTAATTCCTCCTTTGTGTGAGCAGTTGATTGGCCGCTGCATGGCACACCAGGCGGCGAGGGGAAGGGGGGGTCGTGGGTTTGGACGCCTCTGTCTGGCCTCCCGTTCGTCACAGGACTTGTCTGTCTGCAGCATCACGTTTTACAGCAGGTTAGAGAAACTAAAGAAACAAAACATTAGTCAGCATTATTTTAACCGAGTTAATGAAGGAAATAAGTTTTGTTCGCAACAAGATGGGGGAAAATCCTCATCACTTCGACCTTTATGCACTGGCACCATCCTGAGCAAATTATGTTTATAAAATTATAATCTTTTTATTAAAGATACTATTTATATAACTGACTTTTCTTATTTTTGTATACCTGACATTACAGTAGGTTCTTTTATTTTATGATTTTTATGTGTATTTGTGTGCTTTCCATTTTCCTCCTTTGGCTGCTAACATAAAAGTATTATTCAATTCTGTTCTAAAATGTAACAATTTTACCAAATCTCTAGCACATGGCAACTGAAGCACACGTGTGCAAGCAGTAAGGATGCATAATATTGTTGAGACATTAGTTGTCATTCAGCATTTTGCCCCCATGGCCTCACATGTAATTAGACACTCTACGGAGAGCAGTGGAGGTAGAGCATCACACGGCAGCGTCAGCCTGTCAGCCGAGTGCGGCTGGTGATTAGCTCTCCCTGTGAAATGTGCACACCTGTCCTTATCACATCGCGCAGCATGCGCTTGGATGCTGAATGGAAGGGAAAGGTGACATGCCGTGCTGATGAAGCACTTGTGGAGGATGCTGTTCTTTGTCCTGCCATGTGTTCATCCAAATTCTTAAAATATGTGGAGCCAGGCTTGTTTTTAGATGCAAGTAAACAGGTAAGCCGTTTCTCAACTGTGTTTGACCTTGTAGCTCTAAACAGTCATTACTTGTGTGATTTTGAAAACATGGAAAAATGTGAGAGAAAGTGGAGGACTGCCAAAGGGCAATTAGTGAACTGTGGAATCGATGCACAAAACAACGGTCACCTAGGAAGAAGTCTCTAGCTCACATGTTGGTTCATAAAGTGAATATTTATCCTGTGAGCAGAACAACAGAGAGTTAAAGACTTAAAGATGGGCAACTATGGAATATCGACTTTTTTTTTTAGCTTTACGTCCCTCATCACAAACAAACCTAAAGTGTTGCTATGATCCATTCATGCATGTTTGAGTAATTTGTGAATCTCCAGAGGAGAGGTGTTGTGGTGGCACACAGGTAAAACACAACCCACTTATTGAGGCCTCAGTCCTCAACGTGGCTGCAGGTTCAAGTCGAAGCCTGATTACCTTTTTTTTCCCCCTCTCTCATTACCCACCTTCCTGTCTAACCACGCTCAAATAAAGGCCACCAGAGCAAAAAAACTTTAAAAGAAAGAGCAGAAGCTTCTTAAAGTGACGGAGGCCAATTTCAAGGCATCAAATTGCAACGCAATTTTTTTTTTACGTTATGTTTGACATATATACATCCTTTTTCCAACGACGTAAGGTAACATAGTCACTATTATGCTATAAAATGGCGCTATGTGCCTGGAAAATATAACACAACAAACCAGGCATCTGTCTGCCTACAAAGCATATTGGTGAAAAAATTCTCCAACTCTCTCACTAAAATCTTTATATTAGCAGGCGCTTGTCTGCAACAATGTCGTAGTGAATAGAAGCAGCTGAAAGTCAAATTTATGAGCATAATTAGGCTGTTTCACTCATGAAGCTTCAGCTGCAGTACAGTCGTGTTACAGTTTGTTCGGCACAGACACAGAGCAAATACAAGTCACTGATGCAGGAGGAGTTTTTATGATATGAGTAAACATGCAGGAGGAGAGTTTGACTGTTATTTAATTAAGTAACCTGCAGATGACAAGAGGGTTTTACTGACAGACGGCAGGTGAAAAGTAAAAACACATTTTCTTACCTGGGATACTTTGTTTACAACAAACATCTGTTGTAGTGTAGCTGCAGTTGCTAGAGCTACACTATGTTGCCAAAAGCATTGGGTTCACCATCCAAATCATTAAATGCAGGTGTTCCAACCAGTCCGGCAAGCGTATTAAACAAGTGTGTAAAATGAAGCTCCTTGGCGTGCATGCTGTCTCTACAAAAACTGTGAAAGAATCTCTGGAGCTGTGTGAGTTGTTCTGTAATAGCATGTAACCTGTGCAAGAAGGCCTTTGTTGAAATTTCATCATTATGAAACATTGCATGGTCAACTGTTATTGGTTACTTAACAAAGCAACTGGAAACAACAGCAACTCGGATACAAAGTGAAAGGCCAGACAGACGGGGATCAGTGGATTCTGAGCGGTAGCCCGTAAATTAACTCAAAAACACTGTCAAGAGATTCTTGCAATGGTGTTTCCACATCAGGCCAGCTACATCCAAGTGTTACTTTGCATTTAAATTGGAGGTGTAGCAGATGCAGACACCTCCACTGGACTCTGTAGTGGAGGACTGTTCTCTGGCCTCAGGCAGTCCAGCAGAAAGTCAATAACTGCGCAGTGTCACAACTAAAGCTTGGTCCACAGGGGATTGTGGTTTGGTTTTCGATGCGTCAACATGTCAAGACATTTTCAAGAATTTCATTTTTCCAACTTTGTGGGAACATCTTTGTGATGGCGTCTTCCTGGTCCAACATGACCTTGGACCGGTGCAGAGTCACTGGCCTTCTTGGAGTTTTGATTTAAACTTGAAAGAACATGATTGGGATGGATTGGAGTGGATACTGTGATCCAGACCTTTTCATCCAAATGAGCATCAGCAATAATGATCACAGTTTCCCATGAATGCACCTCTAAACCTTGTGGAAAGCCTTTCATTTTTAATTCATACTAAACCCTATGAATTAAAAATGAGATGTCTCTGAATTTGATGTAAAGTTCAAGTGGCAAATTAATGTATCTATTGTCATTCATTCATTTGGAGGTCTTTTTTTGAAATAAATAAAAAGCCTGATATTTATTGCTTCATGTTTTCAAAGTTTTTGGGTTCTCTGGCTGTAAAATATGATCTGAATTGTTCTCTAACCAGATAAAATTAGTACACCTTAATGCAGAAAAATGATAATTCCTAAAAGCCACAGTATGCATTCTCAAAAATAAGGAACAATGACAGCGTTGTACGTGACCTATGGAGTTGTTTTTCTTTGTTTCTTCGTCTCCTTGTCAGAAACAGTGGAGAGCAGTGGCAGGTTCCATCACCATCTGGTCCCAAGAAGAGGGAGGCACAGCAGTTCGCTCGCCATGCACACCCACTCACCAGCCCACAAAGCACAACGAGACACACACACGCTCTCACACAACTTCACTCCGAGGCCAAATCCAAGATCCTGCAGTACTACCAACATGGACACACACGCCAACACACATGCTGGCACCGCTAGGAGCATTCACAAGTAAACATACAGGGACAGGCAGGCTTTTCCACCCACCATTTCTCCGAGGTGCAGTCCATCTGCTCTCTCCATAGATTTAGATGGCATTCCAATATGTGATATATTGGAATGCCAGCTCGGTTTGCAATACAGTCCCCTGAGGTGCAGGTGTCTGAGGTACTCATAAACCACAACATGGCTGCTAAAATCGGCCTATAATATATTTCACTTATTTGTGGCACAGAGGAGTTACTGTGTGTTTGAGGTACTTTACAGAATATGTCGCCAATAAAACTTTGTCCTGTAGGGATCCCTGCAAAGTTTGTTTTTATTGCACTAAATAACACTGCTCCCTCTATGTCTTGGCATCAAATTTTCAAGAACTGAAATGTTTGTTTTTATGTTAAGGATGTTTTGTTTGTACCACCAAACAACTGTTAACGCAGTTCTTCACAGGAGACAGACGAGCACAGCTTCAGGTCATAAAATGCCCCGTGGCATTAAAGGGAACATAGAAATATTCATGAATAAAATATAAAAACTGCCTTTCCAAAGAGGATATGAGGCGAGAACGTAAGATTGGACACATGTAAATCCCACTAAGTAATAATAAACCAAAAAAAGAACATGCTGAATGCAGGGTGTCGGAGGCATACGTGAAAATGAAACTCCCACAGCATTTTAATTGCTGCACTCAGTTCAAAGTGACGCTGAATGCCAACTGAGCTGAGACTACAGACGAGATCAGCCCACGGTACAGAGAGCTCTGAGCGCTCAGGTTGCTGCTGCAGCTTAAAACATCACTGATGGCTGTTTCACCCTCTGACTCACTAAATTAACTCCAAATCCATTTACTAGCGTTGCAGCTTAAGCCCTCCAGTTTGGTTCGGGTCTTCAGCGGTTTCTTCTAATTGAGTTTCTAGTAATTACCACAAGGCTAATGCATTGTAAGTGCCTTCTAAATCAGGGGTAAAGATTTTGTTTCAGACTACAAGAGCAAACAGCAATCGTATACATCAGGATGTAAGAAGGGGGCTTCTGCGATGTGCCAAAACGAAGACAGATTTACAGGAGACCTTTGTGACAAGCAGCTCCCAAAGAGAGGATCATCGCTCCTCACACGGCCTTGTCTTGAACTTCTTCCCCTTTCCTGCTCCCCTGTTTAATCCACGGTTTTGCGTCAGGGTGCCAAGCAGAGGTAGCCTGGCAGACATGCTTCATCTTTGATCTTTGCTGGCAAATTTTACAACAATAACTGGGCTGATCCTGGTTATATAAATCCACTAGAACTGTGCAGAACCTTGCAGATTGCTTGCTTTTTCTTTTGAAGACAGACTCAAATCTTTCAGATTAACAAATTCATTTTGAAATCACACAAAAACGACCTGAGTAATACAAAAGGCAGCAGAAGTAGCAGCAAACTGTCTAATCAAGCTGCAGAAAGTATGTAGTGCTTGTGGCAATGAGTCTTTCACTTCACACTGAAGAGCTTTTAGCCTGTTTGGTGTCAGTCCACAGTCAGACTTTGACTACACCACTTCAGAAGGTTAATTTTGGTTTAGGTGTTTTTCTTTCAGAGAGCAGAACTTATGGGTCAGACAATGATGTTGTCCAGGTTCTGGTGCAGGAAATCAAACCCAGATCATGACATTTCCACCACCATATTTGACTATCAGTATGACACTTTTTCCCCCCTCAAATCCTGATAGTTTACATTATTTTTAACAGGACACGCACTTTCTGAAGTTGTCTCCTCAGATCACACTCATCAAGACTTTTTGGGCAGAAGCAAATTAGACTGGCATTGTTTTAAATGTTGCTCTGGGATCTTCTGTGACCTCCTGATGGGTCTCTGTGTTACCATGTGATTGACTGGTGACCTGGCCAGGGTGTGAGCACTTTGTCTTGTTTCTGAGATGTGTTACAGCAGTTAACGTGACATAAACTTGACTCATGTATCCCCCGATGGCTATAGAAAATGGATGGATGTCTCTGGTTTCCTGGAGTCCAGACCCTTTCCAGGCTGATTGTTAATCTTTTTCAGTTTCAGTTTTATGTTGTTTCATGTTGTCAGATAGGTTCTTTTTAAATGATTTCTATATTCTATATTTCTATATTTTTTTTTCTAAAAATAAACTAAAAACAGAAAATCAGTTTGGTTGAAATGTCTAACAACAGTTAGGGTATTACTTAAAAAATTGAGTGTTTTCTTATTTCTTGGCTTTTTGCAACCTTGTGGCAGTTGTGTATTAGGAAGCCTGCAAATAAACACACCCTTCTTTTTCACTCATGAAGTAGCTTGAGACCTTCCTCCTCTCAAAAGACTAATTTAATTAGGCTTTAATTGCCTTATTAGCAGTGGCCATCAATGGTGGAGACAATGCAGCGAGAGAAAAAGGTCAAGCAAGGAAGACTGAAGGAGAGGAGGAGACATAACTGGGCAAATAAACAAAGGTCGGTAACAAGAGAAAGCATCCACCCACATTAAAACCCTCAATTACACAGAAATGGACACAGAAATATATGTGCAAGGTGGCAGTAAATGGAGGGTTCAATGTGCAGGGCTCTTGTAGAAAAGAGTTGTCAGGTGAAATAAAACACAAGGATAAGCTCAGATACATGACCGCTCCTTCAAGAACAGGCTCGGAGGTGTGCCCGGGCAATTGACCCTTCACCCTGACCTCGGTAGGCAGGGGAGATGAATGAGGCAAAGGAGAGGGCTGAGAGCAAAACGAAGGGCAACAAGAAATGATAAATGAGAGAGGTGTAGAGGAAAAGGAGCAAATGGAAAGCAGCACATAGAAAGGGGTTGAAAAAGACGTATAAAAGACGAAAGAAAGGGAGCAAAACTTCTGCTGGGGATATTCAGCCTCTACTCTCATGGAGGTATTAAAAATGGGCTTAAAGGGTAGATGCCTTCTGAGACCAATAAGAGCAGAGATGTAAAATGTGCACACAGACTTACAGAATTACACAAAATGACCTCAATAAAAGTCTGAACAACCCCACGGAGAAGAAATCCCAAATTTAGCACAACGAAGCGACACACAAAAGAGCTTTAAGCGAAGAGTTTTAAAGACGGATGCAAACACAACATGACAGAGGAGTCCACCGACGTCACATGACTTGGGCTCAAACCCAACTGAAGTTACACATTTATTGACTCTAAACCCAACTTTAAAAAATGTCCCCACTAATGACTCATGACTGTACTTTAATTTGAGACTTTTGATTTAAAAATACTTTCACCCAACAGAAAGTATATTGTTTTCTCATGTACGTCTTAAATCATCTGTCTTTTTGCCAATGTGACTGAAATTGAAAATGTCTGGATTATATTGAAATGATTAATTTGTATATTTCTTGGAATGAATTTCACCCCTTTGTTTTGGGATGATGGTGGAAGACGGATGGAGAGAAGGACAGTTAGACAGAGGTAATGCAAAGACTGGACTTGGACTGGAACCTGTTCCCACCCTCTGCCCTGCATGTCTGTAGAGGAGGACACAGGAGACTCAAACATGGGGGAATGAGGCAAAGCAACAATCCAGATATGTGTTTGATGGAATCACATTAGAACATGATGTAAAGCTGAAAAAGTAGAATTTGCATAATATCCCCAACGTTGAAATCCATAGTTGCTTTCTTTTGAAAATCCTCTTTACTTTGCAGGCTGACTTCACAGACTTCACAGGATTCTATCAGTTTCACTGTCAGGTGATATGCAGAAGTAATTTCAAGTTTTGCTCAAACTTGGATTTGAGATTCAACGAAACCAGGAAACCAGGAGCTGATGCATTATTTCCGCCGACATTTTCATCCCTATTGAAGGCTCACCAATCCATCTGCTGCGATATGTAACTTCACCTATGTTGAGGTGATGCTACTAATGGATGCTGGTAGGAGTGAAACTCTCCCAGGTTAACTGTTTATTGTAATATCTCCCTAACTGTACTGTCCTGATGGCAGTAGCTTATACTGGTCATCTTCTGTTTTCTCTATAGGTGCATCTCAATGTTCACACCAGTGTCAATTTACACCTACTGTATGTGCTGTACCTGTCACCAGTATATGTGTTTGGACACATCTGTGTGTGAAGATGAGGAGAACTCAGTCCATCAGGGAGAAAGGAGGCAGCCTTTCTTCCTCTTCCGTTCCCCAGGCCTCATTAGAACCCACTCAGTCAATCAAGCATGAATCCTGAACACAATAACATGCAAAGTGCTTTGTCTGTGTGTAATTGGCCTTGCCAGGGCTGTTTTTCTTAGACGGTTAGCTTCCTTGTCTTTCTCAGACCGCAGCCAGCAGCACCGTCCAAGAACTACAGCTGGCTGATGGGTGGAGGGATGGAAAATTGAGTTTAAAAAAAAAACGCTTATTTTAAAGGAGCATAATTACAGAGGTGAGCATGTGTTCCTGGGTTCCTGCTTACTCATTCAGTTAACAGGTTTTTACACACATCAGTGTTATGAGCGGTCATGCAGTCTTGTCCTGTTTGTCGCCATCACACATGTTCTCCATTATAAGACTCCACCAAACACCCTATTTCCACAAACGAAAGGGACCGCTCCCTGAAAGGCGTGACGGCAGAGCCATAACACTCCGGAGCAGAAATACTGTGGCCCCGTCTGCGTCCCCAGAGGAGACACTGTTTGTTTTCAGTGATAGGTGACACGGCTGACTGACACTTTCCTCCAACCAGACAGCCAATCTACTGAAATTGTGCTGTGACATTGTTGATTAAGTGGACATTCAGTGTTCATCGTGTGCGTTGTTATGGTGTGATGGGTTCACTGGTGCAAGAAAATGCAATCTGAGCTTGTGTGTGTGTGTGTGTGTGTGTGTGTGTGTTTGTGTGTGTGTGTGTGTATGTGCGTTGCAAGAATATTTCTCTGTATTACATGTTCCTTCCAAGGACGCGCGACAGCAGATATCAAAGGACTACATTTGACTTTGAACCAGAGCTTGTATGATTCGAGCCGGGCCAATAGCAGCGCCCCAAACGTTGAGATAATCATCAGAAGTAAAGTGCTGCCATCTAGTGGCAGAAATCAGTCACTTCAGTTGAGTGAAATAGAATTTGTAGGATTTATCTAAAAGTTAAACTTTAATTAATCTATTTAGTAAGATTAGAAAATGTTGTTAGATCTACGACAAACTACCACTATTAGGAGTAGTAATGGTGATGCAAAACATATATAATGATTCAACTTATGAGATAAACAAATACAAAATATATTATTAAAGAACTATGGATTTTTATTATAGCAAAATAATAGGAAACATTATTATTATTATTATTTTATTAAGTTTATTTTTGATTTTTAAATTTTTATCTACTCAGTGAGACCCACACATTTATGGTACATTTATTGCTTCTACTCTTTTTCTTGTTTTTATTCATTTATCTTTCATTTCCTGCTGTTGTTTATTGAAGCCAGGTGACTCATTCATTTCACCAATAAAATTACAGAACACGAATAAAGAAAATAACCTGCACTAAAGTTTAATTACTGGGGCAGCATTCAGTTGACGCAGCAGGAGCAGGGATGTGTTTTTGTTCTCTTTCTTAATAAGGATTTAATTCGCGCTTCCTGCCCCGCTGCCCGTGTCTCCGCCTCCTTCTCTTGCTCCTACAGCCTTCCCTCAGATCAATAGCTTTGTTTGTTGCAGCAACATCTCCCAGTGTTTTCACTTGTCCCTCTCCGCAGGAAGTGAATTGGATGTCCTGTCCTGTGCTGTGGTTATGCTGTGAATCAAAAAAGCCAAATTAAATTTCCTAATTGGTTTCCTTGGGAAGGGTAAAACAGATTTAAATTGATTACCGGTAATGGCCTTTTTGTGGAACCACATTGGCTTCTGCTGTTTGAGGAGGATTTAGCAAAACCAATTAATTTGCCTCACCTCTTATGCGCCCTACTTCTGTCTCCCTTTGTTTCTGTCTGGGAGCTTTTTCATCGTTTACTTTTCCCGCTCTCTAATGCCCTACTTCATACTCACAGAAATAAAAGGAATAATGAAGATAATGTCACCAGATAACAATCATTCAAGCCTAATTGGCTGAATACTGTCACACTGGGGTGCTGATAAAATGGGAAGAATTTTTTTTTTACTCTTTTTATGCTGTTATGAGGCTTGCCTGACAAAAGATAATTTAAATCTTTCATTCAATTACTTTGCCTGTGGATGTTTGCTTCCAGACTGCGTCTCTTTCCTCAGCTGCTGCTTCAGCTGAGGGCGGAAAAAGAAAGACGTTAAGGTCACATTTTGTCAGACAAGCTGATTAATTCCCTAATATGTTCCCCGTCTTTCCGTATCCACAGCCTCTATGTTTTGCACCTCCAATCAAATATTATCACCACCAGACCTAATGTGACATTTAGCATGGGCAATTTGCAGGCACCTAGTATGACTTCATTAATTAGACTGAGGAAACTACTGTAAACGATTTAAACAGGTTTTAACAGCATCTGAAGAAAAACAGTTTATGAAAGTCCAGGTCTAATTAAGCTTATCAGAACCTCAGGTGTAACCTGGTTCTGAAGAAACCATCCCATTAATATCGGACTAGAAAATTGCATTTTACCTAATCGACCCACAAGGATAACCATCTGCAGTAATGTTAAGTGGTTCGTGTCATATCTGACAGAAAAAAACTGCTTACATGGGAAAGTCAGGATCTCAGCATCACAAACTGAGACAGAGTTTCACAGGGCTCTGGTTTACTTTTTAATTTTTGCATCTGTTGAGTCAGCTTCTTCCAAATAATCGCGTATCCTTCTGACCCAGACTGAGAGACAATTTCGAGACTCAGGAAACCTTTGTTGAGTTATTTGATTTGGATGTGACACCACAAGTTTCCAATATTTAACATTCTCACAATAATGCACACAATAAATTTTAGGTTTTCATTATCTGCACATCACATTAATCAAATTTTCCAGAAATATTTCACTGTGTAATATTTCATTATGTTTTGAGTATTTCTGAAATGAGTGACAAAATATTTTTATATAAGTTGTTTTATTACACTTTTAATTTGACTTTGTCTTGATTTAATATAATTTTATTTTGTTCATTTTTTGTGCTTGTATATTACTTACTTCAGTCCAGAAGACTCCAAATAAATGATCATTACATTAAGTAATTCACAAGCTAGTTAAGTGTCAAGCCCAAGAGCCCAACAACAGACACAGACAGATCAGGCTTTGAACCAGCAACCCACCAGTTACAGGACGAACTCGCACCTCCATCACCTCATCATATGCGCCTTCACCATTTTCTCCTATTTTAAACCAATTTAGTTTCTGTTAACATTCTTGTCCACGTTTAGCCTTGTTTTGCTCATATTTTTCCTTGATTTTATATGCTGAAGTCTTTAAGCTTTGTTACATGAGAGAAAATTAGAGTTAAACCCAGTAAAGCTGAACAGTCTACAACAAATTAACAAAAGAAAAATCCGGCACCATAACCTTATTTATAGCTGACGTTAATCTGCAGCAGAGTTAAGCAACCGTCCACTGCCCAAGGTTCAAAAGAGATGTTCAAATACTGATCTAAGTATCACTATTTAGTTGGATTACATGTAAAATCCCTGAGCATAGAAAGAGGCCAGAGTCCATTAAGGGATTTCTTTGCAGACGGTTGGTGTAAGCGTGTTGCCAGTTTGTCCTAACTAGCAGCAGTAGATGATATCTCAGGACAGCTAACAAGGATGTTCCAGATCCCAGCAGGTTTGTGGAAACTGTGAGTCAGAGACTATTAGCAGGAAAAAATGAACTACAGAGCACAACAAGTGGAGAAAGGGGGTAAAGCTACTCTTAAAATGACCCAAGCAACACGACGATTTAAACTGTAAACACAGATATCTAGGTATGAATCTGATTCAATCAAACAAAATGCAGTCAATACTAACTACACCTGAATATGAGTCAAATTATAAAGTTAAACGTGTTGGAGTGATATCAGAGTTTTATGATTTAGTGAGTTTGCAACCAGCCATATCAATACTTCACAAAATATTGTTTGATTTATTACTTTATACATTCATCATTCTTTAAATGTTGCTTTCAAAAATGTTGGTTTTTATTTCATTGGCTGGGTACAAACCAGAGCTTCTGCAGGGTTTTAAATGAAGGAAATATCAAAGTGAGATCTTTTTCAAAGGTAAAGAAAGCTAACCGTTTTGATTGATCAGGCTAACCATTTTCTCTCCGGGTTGTCTCACCCTTCTCTCAAAGACATCATTATGTTGATGATATTATTTGACAGATATTCTAACATGATTGGTTTTAGCCTAGAATTTAAAGAGAAAACAGGTTTGCTTGGTTGTTTTGAACATGTAAAATCTGAAATCACAGCTGATCATACATTTCTGAGTTCATCACGCAGAACTCAGATTCATCATGAGGAATAATCCCTAATCCTAAATCAACGACTTTAAGCAGGAACTACCTGAGTCAGCTAAACATCTTTTGGAGAAACATTTTATGGTCAGATAAGACAAACATTGAGCTGTTCCAATAACCTCCCCACCTGAGGACACTGTAAAAACGGTTTAG
Organism: Poecilia formosa; assembly: GCF_000485575.1. Lineage (NCBI taxonomy): Eukaryota > Metazoa > Chordata > Actinopteri > Cyprinodontiformes > Poeciliidae > Poecilia > Poecilia formosa. The sequence continues at coordinate 581,926 of NW_006800062.1, read as the reverse complement.
CATGGCCCTGTTAGCATCGTTATAAAGGTATTTGCTGCTAATGCTTTTCACAAAGTGAATGGAATAATCACAAATGAGAACTACCACTAAGCTAGATGGCTGAGATTTGGACAAAGTTGGGTGGATCCCAAACGAATATCAAAAACTGGATTTGGAAAGTGGATAAAACAGACGAGTTAATGTGAGATTCAGAGCAGATACTATGTAGATCCTACAGCTGGAATGTTTTTGTTTTTCCTGTTACAGTAAAACTATAAAAATATCTCCTGCAGAAGCTCAAAAGGGGGAAAAGTGCAAACATTGGTAGGATTTATGGGATTTGGCAGCTCTGAAAATATTTATTTAAACAAACATTCTTAAAAGTGTCTAAAGTGAATTTTACTGATTTAGGGAGACTTTCTCTTTTTAACTCCTCAAATATGTGTATATATACATACATATTACAGAAACATCACTGACTTTAGATAAGCACATTTCTCTCTGTGCTGTCAGTTTAAATATATCCAGTGTTTGATGTTTGCTTAAGGCAGATAGACTTGCAATCTTCACCGCTTAATTCTTCACTACTCAGCTTAGCATGTAGTTTTGAGTATTTGTGTTTTTCAGAGGAAGAAAACAGTGCAGTGTTGGCTATAAATCACTTAACGTTGACAAAGCAAAGCTCATACCAGCAACGTTTATATTCATGACAGATTTTATTTCTTTACATTTATTTACAAGGCTCATAAACAACTTTTATTACGAGTGCACTGAGGCAAAGAGCCATTGCAGAGAACAGAGAAACATGTTTAGTTTACAGCACATGACTCAGTTGCTCTTAAAAAGGAATTACAGCAAATTACATGTCACTTTTTCCCTCTGTTGAGAAGTGCTGGACCTGAAAAATCCGATAAACAGAAAGAGGAAATAAATAGGCAGTAAACTGCAGGGTGAAGATAAACACAGCTTTGGGCTCACATGTGCTGCTTGGATTCTGGCTTTTGGTTTATTTATTTAGCATTTGCATTTTAAAAAGTAAAAAAAAAAAAAAAAGCGTACCTGTTCAGACCAGTGGATAGCTGGCTGCAGTGGCGATTCCACACTGGTTGTTTTTGTTCCTGGACATCTTGATGTATCCACTGACTCCCCAGCTAAGACCCCAGCTGCAGAAACACACAAATTATGTTTCTTTATTTGTTCAAAGAAAAATAGTTTGCTTTGAAGGACAATGTAAATATGAGCTACGTGCTTACCTGTTTTTAACCAGCCAATAGTCAAGGCCATTGTCAGTGCCGTAACCAACAGCGAGGACTCCATGATCCAGCTCAGTGCTGCTGCAGTCAGGCTCATCATACACACCTACAACACAGATCCACAGGTCACACACAAGGTCAAATTCTAAAGCCCCATTGTCATTTCTTTACAGGGTTTAATCTATATTAACCTGATTCATAGAGCTGGAATGATGAATGACCGGCATCAATGCCAACAGAAATTGGTCCGATGGTGGCCACAGCCTCCTTCAGGGCATCTTCATCACCTTGATTCACGTCAACGTAGCCGGTGCACGTGGCTCCAACGGTGCTGGGGTTGTAGCGGCACTGTCCATCCTGAAGGAGGGAAAACACGCCACCATTCACAAAGTAACTCTCTAGATTACTGTTTTAGAAATTAAATGTTTTTCTTATCCCATATATAAAATATAATATTTTAACAAAGTCTCAAAATGTGAAAAACCGACAGCAACAATGATTCTGATCAAGTTTTTAAAAATGTGCTCCAAAAAAGCTTAATTTAAAGATTGACATATAGTATGCATCCTTATACTTTCTCCTACTTTTTTAAAATTATATTATTAATTTAAATCCTGATGCATAGCTGTGAATTTTATAAACTTTTAAACACTTAAAAGTGATCAAAAATTAAATTTATTTATTTCAATCCACCTCCTTGAAATTGGCAGACTTGCAGAAAAACAACAAAAAAATCCCATAGTGAAAAACCATATTAAAGATTTGGAGAAAAAAAAATCACAAAATAGAAGCTTTTTTCCCAAAAAGTACAAACAAATATTATTCAATTTGCATAAATACAGCAAATGTCATGCAAAAAATATTTTGGAAAAAGAAAAAGTCCAGACACAAAGCTCCTGTTCGCTTTCAGGATTAATGCAAGTACATGTCACATCCAGAAGATGGCAGCATTGTTCACTCATTCAAACGTTTAGCACTCAGTAAGTTGATTTGAATCTTGAGAATTCTTTGATTCTATTTTGTTTGAAGTTTAAGTAATATTTTTTCTCACCTCCGCCTCATAGGGGTAGGACTCCTCTGTGTCTATCCCACCGTTAGCCTTGATGTACTTGAAGGCGTTGTCCATCAAGCCGCCGTTGCATCCCATGTTGCCATAGTCACCAGAGCAGTCAACCAACTGCTGCTCACTCAGAGACACCAGCTTCCCGGTCTTCCTGAAGGTCTGGCCTTCCAGGGAACCGGTCTACAACAGAGAAACGGGGTTTTTTAAGAAGAGAACAGTTTCCTAAAGTTTCCTGAATTCAAAAGAAACACTAAGTTATTCTGGAGCGTACCGTGCTGAAGGCCCAGCAGGAGCCGCAGTCCTTCTGATCCTTGACATCTGTAACGTATCCCTTGTCCCTCCAGTCAACAGACGTGGGCAGATCGTTGGCGTTGAACAAGCTGAGGAAAGAAGAGCCACGGCGAGGCAGGGAGGCGTTGAATGAACGCAGGCAGCCCAGGGAAATCATACGCCTGTACTCTTCATTTTCCTGGAGAAGAAGAACCGAGTTCAAAGAGTCATCACAGAGAAATATCTGTTTTTTTCTTAACCTGTCCCTTTCTGACAGCCTTCTCAGCCAATGTGATGGATCTGGTTGCCTTCTAGGTGAAACATAGCTAAAATAAGAATGAATAATAAGAAATAAAGCTAAGAACATGTCTATATTTACATAATAAAGTTATATTATTGGAAAGAGAAGCCCAGTAGCCTCCCTCAGAGCTCCACAGATGAGATAAAGAGATGAAATATATTAATAAATCTTAGCATGCAGTCAAATAAAGTGGTGACAATAAAGGTGAAATGGAAGATGATTTTTCTGCACATACCATGTCAGCAAAGTAGGTCATTCCAAGGCGGTATGACTTGATGCCCTCATCTGCCATGATGTTGTGAACCAGAACCAGTTTGCGATTGTTGAGCCAGATTTGCTTCCGCTGTGCCTCCTCTGATGGGGATCTGTAAGTCCTTCCTGGAATAAAGAAACAAAAAACCATGAGAAAACAAAGAGAAGAAATCTACACACAAAAACAGACTTAAATGAACATTTAGGCATCTTGTTAGAGGATGCAGGATCTCACCGAACTTCAGTTTCCAGGCGTGAAATTCGAGGTCTTCCAGTGAGATGCTTGCACAGCTGGCCACAGCCAGAGCAGCAGCAACAAAGAGCAGGATCTTCATCTTGGCTGAACACACACAGATAAAAAAAAAACTAAAACTTGTTTGAGTTACAGGAAACCACACAGGTTCACTTCAGCTTTTCTTCTTTTGCTTTTTTCAGACGCTTCCTTGACGGGATGTTTGATGTTACCAGCTCTCAGCAGAACTTCAGTTCCATAACCTACTTTTCATGAATGTCTCTTTTACCTCTTCCTCTCGCTCCTTTCCCCTTTGGTTAGTGTTAATATACAGATATACAGAATGTGTATGAGGTTTAGGTCTTATCTGCTCTTACCTGTGTCTATCTTTGTTTCTGGGCTGAAGACAGATGTATTTCCTCCCGTGGGTGACAGAGGTGTGCTGGAAAGAGCTTCTTATATAGATGACAACTGTTACGATTACAGCATTCCAGTCAGGTGGCTGTCAGGAGCCCATAAACAAAAAAGTAACAAGTGAAGCACTAAAACAAGTAAAAGGTGGAGTTAGAAGTTCTGACAAGCTTGCATGTCAAATAGATTCAACATCAGCAAAATAAGCAACATCAGTTACTCATTTGGGGTTTCAACGAAGTGACTTCACTCAGCAGTTTGTTGGTTTGAGATTTTACAGTCACATGTGATGGTAAAATATTTTTCTTTTCAATACCACAGCTGGGATTTTCTGCTGCCTTCAGCCTGGTTCCAGTCAGAGAAGTGGGGATTCTTCTGAGTTCCAGATGAAATCTAACATTAAAAAATAAATAAAACAGGCTTTGCATGCGCTAACACCCACATGTTTTTTATGAAACCTAATAGACAAAACAATGGCGCATTGGAAAATACTGAACGTGCAGAAGCGGTGTGTTTCTGTTTCCTAAAGCAGGCTGACTTCAGCGGACACCCACTCAATTATAGTTAGCTGAATTATGAGGGTTTACATGAAATGTTGCTCCATCTTTACCTCTTTAAAACGATCTGGGCTGAAATTACTCCACCCACTACACAAAAATAAATTCTGTCTTGGTTGATAAAAACACAAACAAAAACAAAAAAAAAATCACACTTGTGCAACTTTGATAACTTTTTATAACCCTCTGGAGGAAGTCTTCTCCAGAGGGAAACACAGAGCACACACTGTGGGAAATCCTTTTTCTAAATTAGCTTTGATTAAGATTTAAGTTTTTATTTTTTTTTTTCAAGACTAAAATTTCTTTCTTTGTTTGACTTGGTCCTAAACAAGTTGTAATGTTACAATGTATAAATAAACAAAACTGTGAAGAGTTCTTGAATGTCTTTTAGAGTCTCTCTACAAGTTTTGCACATTTAAAGCCTGAGATTTTTATCCATTTCTCTTTACAAAAAACTTGAGCTAAGACATGTTTGGACAGCATCTGCGGACGTCTGTTTTCAAGTTAGATTTTGGCCTGGACTTTGACTGGTCCATTCTAAAACATTCCTTTGCTCTGAACACTAAAAGGTTTCTTCTTCATTGGCACTTGCAGGTTTGGTCGTAGTTTTACAAAAAAGTCAAAATTCCCAAGAATTTGGAGTAAAAAAGATGGAACTTCACAACAACTCAAATGTCTAAATCTAACATGGCCGCCTGAAATATTAGACTCTGTGATAGAGAAATTATATTAAAAAAAACACAAAAATGACTGTAGAGCTTCACCTCTGACAATTTGCATCTCAGTAAATCAGACTTCAAAGTTTTAGTTGTTCATTATGTGAGGGAAGTTTTCATCTATAGTTAATTTACTTTGGTCCAAATCCATCGATTGAATAAACTCACAACTGGACCCTTATTTTTACTCATGAGAGCAATTCTGAAAATGTAGGATTTAAAGAAGTTAGAATGTCAATGCACTCCACACTTTTTAAGATTTTAATTTGTAAACATGTTTTAAGAATTCCTCAATTCTCCTTCATGTTGGTCTGTCGTATAAAATCCCAAGACGTTTGTGGTTGTAGCGTCACAAAATATAGAAAAGTTAAAAGTTAAAGTGGTGTGATGTATGTGCAGTGACTTTTACAAGTGACTGCATATCTTCCCAACTCATGCTGCTCTGCCTCCTAAATGTCACAAGGCTCTCAGTCTCATGCCAGAGCTTAGACCATAAAGATAGAGTAAAAAGCAAAGAGAACTGATAACCAAGCTAAAACGTTACGTAAGTCATATTTATTTGCTTTTGTGGACTCAGTCTGTCAGTCTCTTGCAATAGTAAACAAACATAGCTTACTTTAAGAAATTAAGTGCATCTTCTTCATTTTAGATAAAATTAACTGTCATTTAGTTTACAGATGTTTGATATTTGAATGCAAAACATTTTAAAAAAAAGCCACAAGAATTTTCTGTTTAATTAAAAACAGAAATCGAGATAAATAAGTTCTTCTGCTATGACATGCATGCCTCAACTATGGACCAAAGCTACAAAAGAGCAAAAAGTGAGACTGCAACATTGTCTGATTATTTCAAAGTGCTCACATCTTTATTCTCCTCAAAAGGTCCCAAAACCTCCAGTCCACACTGTGAGATTTGACTGTGTGTTAACAAAGAGACGTTGACTCAGAATGAGACACCTGGCTGTTTTTAGAGGGCTGCTGCCTCTACCTCTGATCTCCTGTTTCTACTTTATGATTATTTCTGCAGCTATCAAGATGATATTTGATCATGATGTATAATTTTATCTTTGTTGAAGCTCAGTCTAATTTTACTTCTTGCTTTGCAGTCAGGATGCAAATAGCTCATATGATTCCTGAACACGATCTGGTGTTTTTCCGTTTTATGCAGACAAACTGAAACTGAAAGAGCAATAAAAAAAGACAACTATGTTGATTGTTATCTAAATATCTAATTTTAGAAGAATTTAGTGTAATGTATTACTGTTTGAGTCTCCTAGAGGGGTAATGCCTTACTTTCAAAATGTAAACCATATAATCCTGATTAAATCCAGAAGAAGAATCACATTTGAAGTAACGGAACGTAAGTGCGTAACAGATGTTCTTCAGCTATCTCAGTTGTTGATGATCATAGAAAACGATCATCAGCTTTTTACTAACTCTAAATTGATTCCATTTGAGGAGGAAGTGTGCTTGTGTTTGATTTGCTTTTTTGCAGATCTCATCAGATTTGTCACTGAATGTCAGCTTCCTGCCAATGACAACACCTCGATACTTAAACCACTGAAATATTCTGCACTGTAATTCAGTTTTAAGCATAAAATACTTAAAACCTACCATAAAATCCTCCAGCTGACCAGGTGGGTCATTCTCTCTTTGCCCAGTCAGCTGATAACTTCATCTGCAATGATTTCTGTAATTGTTAGTGTACATGACATACAATAATGGAAAGAGAATAAAACCCTGAGGATACGACTCATATATGCTGTCATCAATCCTTAGATTGTGTTTTACAGCTCATTGCAATGGACTTCATTCTGATACACTGTTTAAAACACAAACCTCCGTGTATTTTATTGGGATTTCATGGGATCATTTTCATAAAAGTGATATCAAAGCAAAAAAGATTTTATGTTTTTAAAAGAAATTCTGACTTTAAGCGTCTGAGAAAAATGTTTTTTTTTTTTTTTCAGTAGCCCTAATCCTCTTACGTACAAATAAAATCTAAAAAGTGTGGTTGTCAGAGTTGACACCTATTAAACACAGCAAATAACACAGGAAAGACAAGAGAAAGTTAGATTCTCAATACTCGCAAGGAGAACAGACAGAGATGTGCTTTCAGTTACAAATCTCCTGCTGCTCTGAAGCACATTTGCCTGCCCCTCTTTTTATTGTCTTTAGGATCCCTAATCACAGAGAGCGCTGTACCTCTAAAGGGAGGGGGGAACACTTCACACAGTTACAGCGCCAATGGTTATCACTAACTAACAACACAATCTGTCTTGATCTAGATTCTCCAGTTCCTGACACAGGGTCAAACAGAGCAAGTTGTACATCTTCACACATGCAGCTACCTGAGAGGTCAAAAGCAGGGCGTTCTGTGAGGAGCTGCTGTCACTGCTCTGATTCAGAGAGGCCCTCTGAGAAAGGAAATCAGAGTGATTAGCAATACAAAGCATTTCTTAAACAAGTAAGAGCACATAAACTAAAAACAGCATAAAAAATAGTTGATAATAATACAATTTACCTAACAGTGGTGTACATTTATTTGCTACAGCTGCTGATTTTTTTGAGGTTCATCTCTATCAGGATTTTCTCCTGTGTAGGAAAAGCATCCCCCACAGGATGATGGTGGCACCACCGTGCTTCCCATTGAGATAATGGGTTTATGATGATATGCAGTGTTAGTTTTATACCGCACATACCAAAAAATAAATTCTGGTCTCATCTGACCAAAGGACCACATGGCTTGTAGCAGGCTGGAGGTTCCTGTGGTTCTTCACAGCCACCTGAAACCCGACCTTTCAGATTACTTTGGTACATTTGCAAAAATCCTCTGATGTTCAGATGATGGATTAACCAGAGCTCTGTGAGATACTGTTTCAGAACCTAACTCTGCTTTAAATAACATTCTCTCTGTTCTGCCTGCTGTGTTCCTTAGTCTTCATGATGATATTTGTTCACTAATATTCTCTAAGAGGTCTCCACAGAACAGCTGCATTTATAATACGGTTACATTAAACACAGGTTACTGATTAGGTAAACTTCTGGAGGTAATTCTCAGATAACTGTTGGCCATATGGTTCCCAGTTTATGAAAATTTTGTTTTCAACCAACTGCAATCTGCTGAGTAACTATGACCTATAGAATGAGAAACATCACAAGTGTGTTTATGTGTGTAAGCACGGCTGGAGTCACGAGCAGCTCTGCATGACGCTGAAGGTTGTGACTGGTCTGGAGTTCTACCAATCATTTACTACACCTGCAAAAGCAAGTCAGGAGTCAACGCAGTAGCAGATAGATAAAAAAAAACTACATTTATTCTGTACAGTTTCGTGGATCAAAGGTTTATATAAACTTGGAAGTGGTTGGAGAATGTGTTTTAGGGCGTCTCCACACAAGCTTAGGGGAAATACTGAGTTTGTTCTCCGAAGGCAAAACTGAAACTGGCAGCAAAAGAAGAATTTACGTTCCCGTAATTTCCCCTTCCTTTTATGTTGTCCAGCACATGGTTGACACATCATATATGTTCCTCAATTAATAAATGGCAACAATTCTTTTTTTTTACCACTATTAAAGTTTCTTAAACAAATTCCCCGTTCTTATTTTAAAGCTATGTGAAGTGAGTTGTTTTTAAAAGTGAACATGCCTGTCATATCATGTGACTTCCTCCACTGAATGATCATATGACCCGCTCTGTTGCAGGTGTTACATCTCAGAAATTGTCTGACTGTAAACTGTGACCAAAACTAACTGGCAAGTTATTCTCAGGAAATGCTGGGAACTGTTGCCAAAAAAAGTGTAAATGTCACTGGTTTGATTTTATGACTCATTAATTTATTTTCTCACTTCCCAGACTGCAGGCAGTCAGCAGGATATTAGGACATAAAATAGCCATTTATTCTAATCTCTTATCTATCACTGGAAACCTATTTGAATTGGTTTGTGACAAAATATTGTTAAGTCAAACATTAACACCACTATATAAACGACAGCATTTCACAGTGAAACAGGGAACACAGTAAAAGACATCATCATAATTTGATCTAACGCTTGCTGTGTTAAGAAACCACCAGGAGATGGCAGCATTTCTCAAGGCAACACTTAAACAGTATACGCAAACTCTCATCTACTGTATATCGATCTCTAAATTGATCAATTGGCAGGTTAGATCACTTATAACATTTACTGTAAGTAAAATAATCTGTCAATGGAACTAATACTTTTTAATCTGCCAAGGAATTTATGACTTAAAACAAGCTCGAATATTTTGTTGAAAAGGTACTTGTAAGTTTGTTTTGTCTTATTTCAAGTATTCTTAGATATTTGCATAAAAATCTAGGCAACAATTACTTGGTAAAATTTTCTGTTTTTGCATTATAATTCGATCTTGATCAAACATCTTGAACACATCTTCCTAATAAAGTGTATATTACACGTGTACTAATAAAACCAACACAAATTACCTTAATGCTGAGAACTCAACAGTAATTTTAACAATATTTTACATCTAATAGTTGCAACAACTTACGACTGATCAGAGTGCAACGCAAAAAGTGCTAACTGTTGCTTTATTGTGAAAACACCAGAAGATGGCAGCATTTCCAAAGCATCACACACAATATAGATCCGTTTAGAAAACACAAAATTTATATTAACATGATTTTATCTACTTCCTCTCTCAGATCTGTTAAACTGAACCAATCAGATTAAATCTCAGGAATGAGCAGCAATGAGCAAACTGGAGTGGGGAATTTGTCCAACTATTCCTTATAAGTAGTTAACTTGACTTTATGTGGGGTTCATTGATGGCTCAGAAATACGATGTAACAAAATTTGTCACACCATGCTGGACCTCTTGAAGGATCCAGAGCGGAAAGAAACGTCCCTCTAATAAAGCAACGATGTGTTTGGAATTGGAAACTAAGAGGGAAAGCTGTCTCTTGTAAACTCGTCTAATTTCATTACCCTGCATATCTCCTCAGCTTAGTCATTCACACTGTTGGCAGCTCTCACACTGCGAGTCAGAAATAATGTATCAGCCTCTAAAATGCGGCAGTAGCTTGGTTCAGGCTTTACTTTGCATACTGCGTAATCTGATTATTGGATCAATAACAGAGCAACATTTGAAGCATTGCTCGGATAGCTGGCTTCTTCTCACATTGCACATTGCTGGCATTCAACACTCGTTCCCACTTTATAGGTGACAAAGTGTGAATGTGAGCAGGAATTCAAATGGAAGGCCTTTTAAATGAGATGAATCTGGAAGCAAAACCTCGATCACATCTGGCTCTGCCACCGTCTCAGGGACAAACATCTGGGCTTTCCCTGAATTTGAGAAGCTGATCTGACATCTTCAGTTTAGCATAAGTTGATTACGCTAAATTAAATATTTTCTAACGATCTTAATCAATAGCTTGTCACCTTATTCAATTATCAAAAATACTTACAAACACAAGACATGGACAATGTTTATGTGCACACAATAAACACATTTCCAAAGAACTTATTGTAACTTGTTGATTCTACTCATAATAAAGTCATATCTCTTTATTTTCATCAATAATTTGACTAAATGTAGCTCCACTTGTCCATTCCTGAAGCAGTAAGTAAAAAGTGACACTGGGCAGAAGTTAATCAAAGACCATTTCTTCAGGTATAAAACGTTTGTCCTGCAGAAAGAATGTGATTTGAACAAAACTTTAACTGGAAAAAGTATTTGTGTGTGCTCAAAGAAACAATTGGCAAAAACACTTTTGTGAAACACGAGCGAGTTTTGAAGGAAAATACAAGGAAAAGAGGGACAACTAAAGCCTTTTGCATAAGCATGATGACTGTAATCATTCAGGAGATGTGGTAATTAACCATAAAAATATTTATTGACAATAAAATTTTCTTGGACACAAAAATGAGAAATAATTCACACACGGAAAAACCCCAAAATATTCAAGAAGTCCAAATTCAAAACCACAATAAAAGGGGAAAAAAAACTGAAATTTCGAACTAAAATGGAACATCTTCATATTAAAAATCCTACCTTCTCTGAGAGTGTTCGTGGATAAATATGATCTGACAGCATTTGAAACGATATCCTTGAGAAACTACACCAAAACCACATTGCACTGGCTGATCTATAACTGTCCACTTTTAAAAACATCAACTGAACCACAAGAATCTCAGAACACTGGCCAAGCAATCATATTAAAAATAGACATTAACACTGATAAATAAAAACACTTTATTTTAAAAGAAATGGCTTTTTAAAATAAAAAGGCCTTGTGATGACTGTCACAAAGCACTAACCTCCATGAATTCTGCTCTTGGATATTGCTGCACATTGCATTTGTGAAATGCAGATAAGTGGATAATGACAGTGACCGTAGCAACACAGAGCATGAGACTGAGATAACCAGGAAGGTTGGAAGAAATCCCTGCTCGCTGTGATTCATCCCGGTACCCCTCTGTCTTTTTTTCTTCCCCGAGCTGCAAAAGTCTGCTGTGATCCTGCTTCCCAATCCAAACAGGTCACCGTGGCCCGCATCCTGCCAGAGCAACTGGATTCAGAGTGGAGGAGAGATGGAGGAGAGGGAGCAACGATGGTGCACATCACGGCCAGTTCAGATGCTGGGCCTCTCTCCCTCGTTCCCTCGCTTCTTTATCTCCATGGTGCACACACGTCGACCTGGAGCAAGGCCGTGTACTGGCAGGGGAGGCTAAAGGCAGAAAGACGGGGGTGGGTGGATGGGGAAGTGGTGTGTGAATGTGTGGGGTGTGGGGTGGGGGTGAAAGGACACAATGCTTGAAAAGCAGAGCAGATCCAGGGACTAATTGGGTCTGGTAATGGCAGGTCAGTGTTACTGAGGGGCTCGTTAGAACCAGTACAGCTCCTTGCCTTTCTTGTGCTGCTGGAGGCCTGAGGAAATAAAAAAAACATGGGAACAATGAGAAGGACAACAGTGAACGGCAGAACACAGGTTGTCATGGAGCCTTCTATGGCCAAACATGCTGGTTTAGGCGGCTGAAAAGAGCTTCTGTGATGATTATGATGTGTTGTGTGTTTCTGTATGCAGGTCTGAACATGGAGGAGGGGCGGGGGGGCGGAGAGGGGGCTGAACCAGGAGCAAATCAGAATTGATATTAACCTGATAGAGTATTGATTTTTAAACTATTGATGATCTTGGTCAAACCTATTTATAAGACTTGTAGGCCATAAAGTGAGAGTTCATGATGAGACATGATGTTTATGAAAACCCTCAGTTCTCAGTTCAATCTGCATTTAGTTTAACTTATTGTATTGTTTATTCATAAATTCACAGTTTATCTTGATCATTATAAGAAACATGTCAAATACATTTAATCTTTTGCATCTGCTTACATTTATAGCTTATATATAGCTACAACAGATGTCACCACAAAATACTTTAGAAGACGTCCAACTCATATTTAAAAAATAATCCCACCATGTAGACGGTTTAAATACCAGTGATAAGGATTTCATTTAATTCCTAGTTATAATATAACGCAGTCAGATCATGTGGCGACGGTGGGGCGGGGGGGTTAGGCTTTGTTTCACAGGAGAAACCTCCAGAAAAACCAGAAACACATCTAAAAAATAAAGCTGGTGTCTAATTGATTGATTGGTTGATTGATTGTATCATAGGTGGTGTAAAAGGTGGCATATTAAGAATAAATTCATTTTCATTGGTTCAGAACAGTGTGTCCTTTATGGTGTGCATAGTAAAAGCTTGTACATTTTAGAGTTTTAATATTGCATATAGATACCTGTTTTCAAGTTGTTTGATCAGTTTTCTTGAATTTATTTATGATTTTACTTTCGTGCTACTGGGTGGACTGGGAAAAAGTAATATTAAACTGCTCCAAATCTACTTTAAGATTTTAAAAAGCTTCATTTGAAAATGGATTAGTTTATGGACAAATAAACATTGACCATTTTTATTAGCCGTCTTCTTTTGACATAATGTATTTATTTTTATTTACCACTTATTATTAAATTGTGACACAACATTGTGGAAAGTGATCACCTTCCTATTTTAGTGGCTGTAAAACAGTTTTTCAATGCCTTACCTGCAGAGTCGCTATTTGTTCTTTTGCTCTGACTGCATTTTGCTGTTAATGCATATTGAGAGCTCAAAAACTTCTTGAATGAACATTATTCAAAGACGTTTCTTTCTGCTTCCATAGACAAATTGAAAGCGAAACACTGGTATGATTCAGGACATTTCTGAGCGGGTACCTGCATCCATGTTGAGAGCCAGCGTCTGGCCGACATCTCCAGGGGGCAGCAGGCTCGGCCAGGAGGCGGTGGGCTCCAGCTTGCCCACTTCATAGTGGCTTGGCAAGGTGGGAAGATGAGGCGGCCTCACAGTGGGCACGAGCAGACCCCCATAGTGAGGCTCCAGAGCCGACGGTGAGTACAGTTCATGTAGCGGTCGAGGGGGGCCGTAGGCTTGGGCCTGAGGGTACCCCCAGCCCTCCGGTGGGTGGGGGTGGGGATGAGTGTGGGCGTGTGGGTGAGGATGAGTATGCGGGTGTGACAGGCCTGGATGCAGCGCCGACGCGTACGGGTCCATGGAATAAGCCGGGGCGCTGGTCTCACAGTGGGGGCGACTCTGAGGCGACGTGTAGTTACTATCCCAGAAAGACGGGGGGAAGCTGCGCCGACTGGTAGAGGAAGAAGTTTCTAACAGACGAGAGAAAAACTGCGATCAACATCAGATCAAGTCTTGAGTCCTATCAATCAATCAATCAAGTTTATTTGTATTAGCAACAAGGCAGTTCAAAGTGCTTTGAATCATAAACTTGTCATACAGTCACTAATAGAGAAACCAGAAGCTAAACAGAAATCATCTGTTTTGCACCTTTCTGGAAGTTTGCTCCAGATTTGAGGTGCATAGAAGCTGAATGCTGCATTTTGCACAATCATTACCTCCAGATGAATCAGAACAAAACCGAGATTCAGCAACAAAATCACAGTAAAACTGAACAATCTTTACAATGAATTAATTTATATTCTAGGTTTTGAAACTCAAAATGTATAGTTTTATGTTATTTAAAATATCATGTAAGAACTCCACCAGTGATTGTTCTTTTTCTTAGAGCTCATGGCCATGTACACTTAAAATCAAATATTTACATGCACTGTTTAAAAAGACACAACTTTTTCCTTCAGTGTTTTACATTTAATAAAACTTATTTATTTATTTTTTGTTTTGTTTTAGTCTAACTAGGTTAGGTTAGTACACCAACATTTCCTCAGTATTTGGTGAAATTGACCCTGATTGGGGTCAAAAGTTTCCAGTATCATTTCATGATTTCTCACAGTCGTTTGCTGGACTTCATGTATATTCAGACCTGACAGACCTGCTGTAGCTGCTTCATGCTTGTCAGCTTTGGGACACTTTTCTGTCCCAAAGCCAAGTTTCTGTGGAACTTGGGATTAATCTTCAGTATTTCTACATAATTTTCTCTCATTTTGACACCATTTACTTTGTGAAGTGCAACCAAACATCACAATGCTGGCACCCAGGTACCTCACACTTGGGATTGTGTTTTCAGGCTTCCAAGTGTTCTCAATTTTCCCTTAATTATGGCCAAACACTTACATTTTTTAATCATCATGTCTCCGGCATCTCCAGGCATCTGGAAATCGTGCCAAGGGGTGATTCAGACTTGTGGAGATGTGCCTCTAATTGGTTCAAATGTCATAAATTAACCTGTTAGAAGCTTACAAAGCCATGACATCATAATCTGGGCTCCCAAATTCTCTAAACAAATAGTAATCTTAGTTTATGTAAACTTCTGGTTTAGAAAAAAAAACACAGTCTTTGAAAATGTTAACTCACTTAATATTCTGGCATTTAGCAAATCGTTTTGGTGATCCTATTTGACGTTGAACAGGAAAAGCTCAAACAGTTTAGTGTCTTTTTTCATACAGTGTATGGTTTGAACTGTTTAAGTTTTGCCTGGATATTATATTGACTTAAAATCATTCTGTTCATTATAATAATTATTTAATTTGTTTTATTGCTGATAAACATTTGTATCAGTTGTTTGACTCAAATGTAGATTTGAGTTTAAAAGTTTTCTTTTTATTTATTAATTTATCTTTCCTATTTTCATTTTGCTTTTAGTTTTAGCACTCACACCAGGATTTTAGAACCAATGCTTTTTTTTTCTCACTCCCTCCTGTTTTAATTTCACATAAAGCACGTCGTGTTAACTGACTGGTTGGTGCACTTATTTCACAGAAGCAAATGAATGGGAATGGACCAACGATGTTGCTCACATGACTGCGACACCCTGTGGGTCAGATATCTTCCTCATTGGATCATAGGGTCACACGACCCAGGTCCAACAAGACACAGAAATAAACACAACCACGCTCCCATACACTTCAGGAGAGACACAATTTAGAAAGAGAGATGTCCCTATATTCTAGAATGCTATATAAGGCAGACGCTGTAACCTGGAGGCAGCCCAGGGCTCACAGAGTGTTAAATCACTGGCTGTGGTGACACTTCTCACTTTCATGTCGGCCCGGTGCTCCTGAAAATCTAAAAACACACACAAGCAGTTCTGACCCCATGCTAGCACCCGCCGCCCCTCTCTTCTGCACCCCGCACCTTCACCTGTTGTTTTCGCAGCCCCTCCCGCTCTCTGAACGCCCTTGACAGAGATTCAATATGCTGTTATATATTTTCAGAAATATGGCTTTATATTTAGCTATTCCTCAAGAAGACCCACCGTGTTTCTCATTGTTGCTACTGCACTGAGAATAGACATAAATCTGAGTAGCAGGCAGGCAGCTGACTGTGCAACCATTGTGGAGCATGAGTTGGAATCAGAGTCAGAATGGCTGCCGCGGAGATGTTTGAAGGGGATACGCCGGCGAGGCTGTACGCTTACAGCCGGGTATAAACATAGCATCTGTTGTGAGGCAGGGAGCGCTCGCTGGTGCCGAAATGAAGACGTCCAGCCTAACGAGAAAAAAGAGCGCAGGGAGAGCAGAGTGGGGCAGCGAGTGAGGGTGCAGACCCTACATGGAGAGCTGAGGGACGCCCTGTTGGACGCAGAGAGCTTAGGAAGATTTTCAATTTCAGGTGTCCTATTCAGTGCATTGGTTCAGATAAGCATGCATACAGCCGTTTTATTTTAAGATGGATTTTAAATATCAAAATTACAAATAAAAATATTAAACATTTCTTGAGGCCCAATAAATCAAAACTGGTAAAGTTACATAAAGCAACGCACACAACTGCACAGACTCTTTTTTTTTGTCTTACTTCAAACTTTGGGCCCAGCCAGAACCACAGAAGCCACATTATTCTGCCAAAGAGCCATTGACCTGCGTGACCTTCTGCCCTGACTCCCCCAAGACCACATCTACCCTTTAGTCCTGTCACCTGACAACATCACAGGTCCGACTTTCTGCTGTGCTCTGCAGAACTGCCAGCTCCACCAGTGTCTTAAAATTCATGAAAGACACCCCAAAACACACATGGCATGCATTTGTGGGCCCAGTATGTGTTTTGCTCAGACTAAGTGTTTGCAAAATGGGACTAAGATGACAATACTCATTTGTGGGAACCACATGTATTTACTAATTTGAACGTGGATCAAAAATACCAGCAGGATTCTCTGTGCAGGCATCAGGTGAGTCACATTGAATAAATTCAGATGAAATTGCACAAACATTTCCAGAATCAGTATGGGTGTCACTTTTTGCCAGTTGTCCAGCATCCTCTGTCTGTGTTGGAAAATCAATTTAGGTCTATATGTCTAATAATTACGATAGTAATAATCATAATCAGAATAATAAATTGGTTAGTCACAAATACTATATTGTTCTCCAAACAACACTGATATTTATCCAAGTTTTACATCCTGGCCTATATTAGCTTTATTTACAGTAATATATCTCATGACTTTAATTGTGAAGACAATTATTTCCATTAGTGGTGCAAAATCTTGACAACATTAATAGTTCAGTCATGTGAAACCTGCAGCTACCTGTGCCCTGTTGCTCTGGCGCCCGCCGTTTGCCCTCTCCATCCATGTAGGAGCTGAGAGCCCTGGAGAAGTGCTCGTCCACCACGCTGCTGATGTCTCCATGGTAGTAAGTGAAGAGCACACAGCGAGAAGTCAGGTACTCTGCCTCGGGGCCCTCCTGCTTCTCCTTGGGGCCCTCCGCCGGCCTCGGTACCGCAGGTGTGTAGGAGGAGGAGGAAGAAGAACTGGACGAAGATGAGGAGGACGTAGATCCTCCAGTGCCGGGGCCCCCAGACATCCCTTCGGGAACGCTGGGAGGTTCCATAAAATCCCGACTGTTGGGCGCAGAGCTGCTCAGACCTGAAGGAGCCTGTCAGGGGGAGATCAGCGGGCGGGAGAGGGGGCGTGGGCGGGGGAGCAGGGCGAGGGTTAAGACAGGTGCTGCAGAAACACTTCTGGAAATTATGATGAGGCTTTTTGACGTGCTTATCATTGTGCTGCTGCGCTGGCATGTCCACGCGCGCTAAACATCTGATTTGAACAAGATATTCAATTAAAAATAAATACATTTCAATCGTAAACGTATTAAATCCCTTGCCTAAAACCAAACCTATTAACGTTTACGCACAAGCCACATCAACCAGCATAATGTATCCGATTTAAAAATATTCTACATTCATCTCAGTGACTCCAGTTAAACTTGGGGGAAGAATTTAACTCAACTTTAAATATTTGCTCGCATCCTACCTGTAAGCTATTGATAAAAGCGGGAGCAGTCGGTGCGTACGGTGCGTAATGTCCATAGGCTGGATACATAACATCCAAACAGCTCATGGTAAACGAGCGGTGTCCTCACTGTTCTGCTGGAACCGACCTTCGCAACCGACTGCGCGACAACATCCCTGTTTGTGGAAGTGGGGAGAGCTCAGCTGGGTTATGCGGCGTGAAGCAAAGCCAGATTTGACATAATCACTCCAGAAGGAGCGCACTCCCTCCGCGTCCTGCGCGCTCCTCAACAGCCGCGGTTGCAAAATGTGGAGAGGTTTATGAAGCCAGCATGAGGGTGTCCTGTCCTGTGCATCGCAGTGTCGACCCCTCCTACCCGCCATCTCCTTCCTCTCCTGCCCTCCAGCTCCACATTATTATCCCCGGCACGCCGTTACATCCACAATATGGAAAATAATAATGGATGATTTAGCATAAATCATTTAGTTTATGGACATTATGGTGGAATCCACTTTTCCTCCATTGAAAAGTTGAAGTAATTCCTTCAATTCACTAAATAGGAGACATTCACATATATTCATTAATTGTATAAGATTAATAAAAAGGGATTAAAAAAACAGAAATCTGAGTCTATTGAAAAGCATGTCCAGGTTTATTTGTACAGCACTTTTCAGCAACAAGACATTTCAAACTTTGAATACAAAGTGCTTTACAAGATGAAAACATAGAAACTTATAATAAAAGTAATAAAAGGAAAGTAAAAAGTTGGACAGTCAAAGTATAAGATGGGTTTTTAGTTTTGATTTGACTTTACTATTTCAGGATTTTTGTGGTTTTCTGGAAGTTTGTTCCAGATTAGAAGAGCCTAAAAACTGAATGCTGCTTGTCCATGTTTGGTTCTGGTTCTGGGGATACAGACCAGAACCAGAAGTCCTGAGTGTTTGGAATAGAATTACATCCATTTTGGTACTAAGTCATTCAGGTATTTACTGATAGAAAGTATTATCTGAACTCCAGGGAGCCTCTGTAAGGACTTTAAAGCTGTGCTGATGTTCTCTGTCTTCCTGGTTTTAGTGAGAACTGGAGCAGCAGCGTTCTGGATCAGCTGCAGCTGTCTGAGTTTTAGGCAGACAGTCTGTGAAGTGTCATGTGTT